>NC_051155.1:5744351-5924350 GCF_013339745.2 Dermacentor silvarum | reverse complement strand
TAACGGCCCGTACAACATTCCGGGTCGGCAGTTCATTTAAGGCTTTTTTCGTTCTTAATATACCAATCGCAAAAGCAAATCAGCGTTGCAGCACTTTCAGGCATACTATGCAATACGGACAACTTGAAGCAGCTTTACTGACTGTTCTAGGCTGTCTACTCGCGAAACGCGCCTTTCCAAATCGCTGAAACGCTCATTAAGGTCAGAAATAATTTTCCTATGTCAGTCTGCTGATTCCTTAGGGTGGCTGTCTTTGTGACTAGCTTGTTCTGTTCTTCTAATAGTTGGGTCAATAAAGCTTCCGTGCTAGGACCCGGGTTCACCTCAATGTCCCCACACAATAAAAGTTTACATGCAAAAAGAACTTGGCATGCAATCTCAAGGCACTGGCACGCCAGGACCAGGAGGCCACGGTAGTCGCATTTGATTGCGCCATAGTGAACACTAACCTGCACAAAGCAGAAGAACGGCTTGTGAGGCCACATGCGACTCTCGGTCCGCCGCACAAACGCGTTAGAAACGCGCTAGAAACGCGGCCTTTCGTTAATGTTGGGTATTTATTGCCATCGTGGTGCGTGTGTCGATGTCCGCTTCGTGGCGTAGTGGGCTAACGCCGCGCGCTCGGAAGCGAGGGGTCCCTGGTTCGATTCCGCGCTACGGACACAACTTCGGAATTTTTTTTTCTCATTTTTCTCAGACTGGTTACGCACTACTACTACGACGACGGGGACGAACGGGTGCCGCTATAAGGAGCTTCGCCCCTAAAAGAAAATGAACGTACAGTGCCACTTACCAGGCGGCGATTAGCTGTGTAAAGGCCGACACGGAATGATTCCCCAAGATATTTCTTTCTCTAACATTGACTCATTCAACCAGAACTATGTCAGTTACTAGCATGCACATATAGAGGTATTATGAAACGAGGTTTTACGGCGCGATTTTAAGCGGGAGACAGCGAGATACATAATACTCGTAACCAACTAGCCCTCCTTAGCTCCTTCAGCACAGGTAGAGATAATGCGCAGCCGTAATATGACGGCGATACGGCCATTGTAGAGAAAAAAAAGCGAGAACGTCTAACTACGTACCACTTCAAATGAACCTATAGAGTTTCGACCGAGAAATGCCGTTGACAGCGCGCAAAGTTATCATTTTCAGCGCTAGCTGCGCCGTTATAGACATTTTCACTGATTACAAACATAGGCCCTGCACGGCTTCGGGTTTTGCCCACTGACGTACCTGCTAAATGTAACTAGCAAAGAAGCAACCATTCGATAAAACATAGCAGACTGATAAGGCACGTGACCGGAAGTTTCTTGGGGGCGGCACACTCGCTGCTGTTATCGCGAGCATGAAACCGTCTGTACCGAGAATATCGCTTTCTAGCTACGATCACAGAACAGCATGCACCGCGCTGTAGCCATCGCCTCGGCACCCGATTTTCTAAGTAATGCTTCTAAACGCTTGATAAATTATCGGTTAACGATAACTTTTTCACCTGTCTGACTCACCCGCAGGCAGAGCAGTCAGTGACAGTGCGTCCAAGCAACGGCAAATGTCGTAGAGCTAAACCTGGCAGAAACAAAAAAGGCCACCGAAACGATAACCAGAGTTCCTTTATGAATATAAAAGCGTATCCTTGCCGTTCTTGGCGCGTCATCGTCGCGTCCAGAGTGAACTGAAACCTAGAAATCAGCTGGATGAATGGTACGACATTGCTGGTCGACAAAGCGGACGGAAACCTTCGCACGACTGAGAGTTAAAACCGCGTAGAAAAACACGTGCGCCGGGCATGCCGCCGATGCCGCCTATAGGTGACCCGTAAAACGAGCAATCGCAGGGAATTGTGGGGCGCACCGTCTGCTAGCAGCTTCCGGTTCGACGGACGACGCGGCGGCATGCCCGGCGCGAGGTTTTTCTACGCGGTTTCAACTGTCAGTCGTGCGAAGCTTTCCGTCCGCTTTGTAGACCAGCATTGACGTACCATTCATGCAGCTAATTTCTAGGTTTCAGTTCACTCTTGGCGCGACGATGATGAACTTAGAAATCGGGTGCTGAGGCGATGGCTATATCATCATCCTCATCATCATCAGCCTATATTTTATGTCCACTGCAGGACGAAGACCTCTCCCTGCGATCTCCAATTACCCCTGTCTTGCGCTAGCGTATTCCAACTTGCGCCTGCAAATTTCCTAACTTCATCATCCCATCTGGTTTTCTGCCGACCTCGACTGCGCTTCCCTTCTCTTGGTATCCATTCTGTAACCCTAATGGTCCACCGGTTATCCATCCTACGCATTACATGGCCTGCCCAGCTCCATTTCTTCCGCTTAATGTCAACTAGAATATCGGCTATCCCCGTTTGTTCTCTGATCCACACCGCTCTCTTCCTGTCTCTTAACGTTAGTCCTAAGATTTTTCGTTCCATCGCTCTTTGTGCTGTCCTTAACTTGTTCTCGAGCTTCTTTGTTAAGCTCCAAGTTTCTGCCCCATTTGTTAGCACCGGTAGAATGCAATGATTGTACACTTTTCTTTTCAACGACAGTGGTAAGCTCCCAGTCAGGATTTGGTAATGCCTGTCGTATGCACTCTAACCCAATTTTATTCTTCTGTAAATTTCTTTCTCGTGATCAGGGTCCCCTGTGAGTAATTGACCTAGATAAACGTACTCCTTTACATACTCTAGAAGCTGACTGGCGATCCTGAATTCTTGTTACTTTGCCAGGCTATTGAACATTATCTTTGTCTTCTGCATGTTCATCTTCAACCCAATTCTTACACTTTATCGATTAAGGTCCTCAATCATTTGTTGTAATTCGTCTCCATTGTTGCTGAATAGGACAATGTCATCTGCAAACCGAAGGTTGCTGAGATATTCGCCGTTGATCCTCACTCCTAAGCCTTCCCAGTATAAGAGCTTGAATACTTCCTCTAAGCATGCAGTGAATAGCATTGGAGAGATTGTGTCTCCTTGCCTGACCCCTTTCTTGATAGGTAACTTTCTACTTTTCTTGTGGAGAACCAAGGTAGCTGTGGAATCCTTGTAGATGTTTGCTAAGATATTCACGTATGCCTCCTGTACTCCTTGATTACGCAATGCCTGTATGACTGCTGATATCTCTACTGAATCAAATGCCTTTTCATAATCTATGAAAGCCATGTAGAGAGGTTGATTGTACTCCGCAGATTTCTCGATTACCTGATTTATGACATGGATATGATCCATCGTAGAATACCCCTTCCTGAAGCCAGCCTTCTCTTGGTGGCTGAAGTCAACTGTTGTCCTGATTCTATTGCAAATTATCTTGGTGAATATTTTATACAATACTGAAAGCAAGCTAATGGGTCTATAATTCTTCAGTTCTTTAACGTCTCCTTTCTTATGGATTAGTATAATGTTGGCGTTCTTCCAGCTCTCTGGTACACATGAAGTTGTGAGGCATTGCGTATAAAGGGCTGCAAGCTTTTCAAGCATGATATCTCCTCAATCTTTGATTAAATCTACTGTTATTCCATCTTCTCCAGCAGCTTTTCCCCTGGTCATGTCTTTCAAGGCCCTTCTAACTTCAGCGCTAGTTATAGAAGGAGCCTCTGTATTCGGTTCATCACTATTTTGAATGAAAGTAGCTTGGCTGTCTTGGGCACTGTACAGGTCAGTATAGAATTCTTCTGCTGCTTTTACTATGTCATCAAAATTGCTGATGATATTACCATGCTTATCTTTCAGTGCATACATCTTGCCTTGTCCTATGCCAAGCTTTCTTCTTTCTGATTTAATGCTGCGTCCATATTTTACGGCTTCCTCAATCTTTCCCACGTTATAATTTCGAATATCCCTTACTTTTTTCTTGTTGATTAGTTTTGACAGTTCAGCGAATTCTATCTGATCTCTTGAGTTGGACATTTTCATCTTCTGTCGTTTCTTTATTAGGTCCTTTGTTTCTTGGGAGAGCTTACCTACTGGTTGCCTTGGTGCCCTACCTACCACTTCAATTGCTGCTTCTGAGATCAACCTAGTTACGGTTTCATTCATTACCTCTATGTTGACTTTATCTTCCTTTTCTAAAGCTGCATTTTTATTTGCAAGCACCAGCCTGAATTGGTCTGCTTTTACCCTTACTTAGCCTCTAGGTTGGCCTGTTTCCTATTGACTAATTTCACTCTCTCTCTCTTCAAATTGAGAGAAATCCTAGACCTCACTAACCTATGGTCACTGCACTTAACCTTACCTAACACTTCTACATCCTGCACTATGCTTGGATGCGATGGCTATAGAAGCCTGGCAAATACTGCCCTGTGATCGTCGCTGAAATCGTCAGTAACGGTGCAGCTAGCGTATTTAGATAATGAAGTGCTGAAAATGATTGAAAACTGCGCGCTGCCAACGGCATTTCTTGGTCGAAACTCGAGATTCAATTGAAGGGGTACATAGTTTTCGCTTTTTTTTGTCAACAAGATGGGGTAATGGCCGTATCGCCGGCATATTACGGCTGCGCATTACCTCTAACTGTGTTCAAGGGACTAAAGTGGGCTAGTTGGTTACGAGTATTGTGTATGTATCTCGCGGTGTACCGTTTAAATTTGCGCCGTAAAACCATGTTTCATAATACCGCTATATGTGCATGCGAGTACTGAAATAGTTATTGTTGCTTGAGTCAATGTTATAGAAAGAAATATCTTGGAGAATTATTCTGTGTCGGTCCTTACACAGCTCATCGCCGCCTGATAAGTGGCACTGTACATTCATTTTCTTTTTGTTCACTGATGCTTCAGTTTTGGAAGTGGCAGCCATGCCTCTGATGCGTGTGCACAGCTGCTCAGCAAGGGATGCTGCAAGGCAGCATCAAGCATTAACGCTTGAGTTTGAGCAGCCAACGGCTGAACAGCCGACCATGGTTTTGCTAGGCGCCTGCAACCGGGTAATCTTCGAGTGTGACAAAGCCAGACCAAGGTCAATCCACATAGGTCGCGAAGCTTCGGGCGAAAAGCGGTTCAGGAGCAATTGTCACCAACATCAGCAAGGGTGGTTATGGGAGCAGCGATTGAAGCGCGACTATGTTTGGAGGGAATAAACACTGGGAACGAAAAAGACGTTTCTTTAATTAAAGCGACACGCAGTTATATTCATTTAACAAGAATAAAATTCCTGATCCATTTTATATACGCATGGCGAGGAGATACAACTCTATTTTACTTGATAATTATTAATAAATAAAATTTTTCAGAGCCCACCGTGAGAGCGCCCATCGATAGCGGCGGGCGTTGACGCCGCTATCACTTGCAATGCAATGCAGCTATTGGAGTGCGTGGAAAGGCACGCTCGTAAAGTTCACCTGTTACAATACGCCCCCCTCACATGTTGTGTTGTTTTGCATGTCGACGTTTGTCTGAAGTAGGTGACGCGGGTAGTTTTATTGTTTCTTAACCTGTACAGTCAAAAGCAGTGAGTTGCGACCGTCAGATACTTCTTTACTTTAGTTGTTTTCGTGCGACAGCGCTGGCCGACGGGCTTGGCGTCCGACGAAAGGACGAGCACTCTACGCAATCTACGCCCAAAGTGTTCGTCGGCCTCCAAAGAAAGTATGTTCTGTGCAGCGATGCGATTTCGTCACCCGTACGGCTGACCTTTTGCTGCATCGCTTTCCGCGCTGAAAGCTCGGAACGCCCATCAAGTCGAATGGCGGGGCATTTGAATATACAGCTCTAATGGCAGGCCTCCGAAAACAAATTTCGCGACTATGAGAACAAAATGACGTCACTTCTGTTTTTAACGGATATGACGTCAAATTATTTTGTTTCCCGCCGGAAGTGTTCCCTCCTCACACAGATGGCGCTAAGCTCCATGAACCGCCGATAAGCCGCCATATTTTGAACGTATGGGCTTCTATGGAAGCTTCGCTACCAGTTTACATATACCTTGGCCAGACTGCAAGCGCATCAATAGGCTTCAACGGCGAAGCGGTGGCGGCGGCTGCGCTTCCGCGAACCAGAAACAGCGAGCAGATGGCGCATCCCAGAATCCCTCGCTCTTTTACGGGTCACCTATTACGACAGAAATACGGAAAGAGAAGCAACATGCTCGTTGGAAAGGAAAAAATAAAGCGAAAAACTGGTGGAACAGGGAGATACGAGAAGCGATCGCGAATGAAAGAAAGTATCACGAGTGCACACGCAGGCAAAAAGAAAAAAAAAATAACGCAGTTGCCGCTGGATAAAGCAGCCAGGAAATGGGAAATATACCCTGAGAAAAAATGTATGGTTCAAACACTGGTTCAACAAAGATAAAAGGTGAAAGTGAACGTTGGTTGTCAGAAATGCGTGAGAAAAAGAAGGCCGCACCTAGAATATGTCGGAACCACATAAACTTGTTAGGCAGCAAGTTTGGAAAAATACAACAACATATCCTAGACGCGATGGAAACAAACTAGACGTTGACGCGGCATTAAAGTATGTTCGAAAAAAAAAAACAGCCGAATCTCTCCAAAGCAATGACGAGGTTGTATTTGAGGAAAAAAAGAGCATGAAAGAGAGCCAGATGGAAAAGAAGCTGGTGCTCACAAATTTTAACTGGAAGAAAGCGGAAGAGAAAATTCTTGAGCGCACAGCCACAGGGCTATACGAGGTTCCCATTAGGATGAACTAGGATCAAAATGTAACAAAGCTCTGTTGCAAGCAGTAGAAAAATGCTTACAAGATAGGCGAATACCATACAGTTGGCGACAAAGTAGGATGAATATAATTTATGAAGGTAAGAGGGAAAGATAGAATTCACTCATATATACCGTTGACATCGGTTAGCATGTACAGGTTAGCAATGCAAGCGATTAAATTAAAGCTGCAAGCATGGGCAGAGAATCATGGCATATGGGAAGAACTTCCGAATAGCTTCAGGATTGGTAGGCGTCTGGATGATAAGTTATTTGTCCAGGGCTTACATTTGGAAATGCGGACTCGATGGCAACCAAAGTTCAGTGGGACGCCTCGCATTGGGCGCTCACGGGAAGACTACTAATGAAGCTGTGCAGGGTGATATGGGCTGGACAAATTCGGAAATGAGGGAAGCTCAGAGTAAGATTGATTTTGAAGAACGACTGAGGAATATGGAAGAAAGTAGGTGGGGTGCAAGAGTGTTCGGGTATTTGTACAGGCAAAACATTGACCCACAGTGAAGGAAAATAACTAGGAAGCTTACCAGCAAGTATGCGACCGGTATGGTCAGCAACACGGCAACAAAGAACGTCAAACGCTAAGTGAGAGAGGCTGAGACAATTCCATGGGTGGCGGCAATGGAAAAGAAACCTGCTACGACTAACTACCTCAAAAGGAAAAAAGGAAATCAGGAAAGAAACAATTTATGGTAACTCAAAGGGAAGCTCCTTACTTTTCGAAGCGGAGATCAGGATGCCTTAGAACGCGCACTTATAAAGCGAGGTACACCAAGGACGAAGCCGCATGTGCTTGCTGTGGCAAAGCTAGAGAAACGGTGGAACATGTTTTATTCGAATGTGAAGACCCAGCTGCCAGTTCAGGCTGCTCTGGCCTCCTTGAAGCCCTTGGGTTCAGGGATAGCAGGGGTAAAGTAAACATGTCCGCAATGGAGCTTAGTAAGAGTCGATGGGAGGTTTGGTGGCAGAAACGTAGAGGCCACAGAGAACGGAGGCATACAAAAAACAGAGTTCCCAGTTATGGTCCGAAAAGTTTGACGCTGGGAAGTCTTCGAGTCTGAGTGTTTTCTCAAAAATATAGGTAGGACATTAGGCAAAATAATAAGAGCTTGGTGGTGCAACCCACCACCCCGTTTCAAATGGCACGTTCATAGCATCCATCCATCCATCCATCCATCCATATCCATCCATCCGTTCATCCATCCATCCATCCATCCATCCATCCATCCATCCATCCATCCATCCATCCATCCATCCATCCATCCATCCATCCATCCATCTATCCGCCCGTCCGTCCGCCCATCCCACCCATCCATCCATCCATCCATCCATCCATCCATCCATCCATCCATCCATCCATCCATCCATCCATCCATCCATCCATCCATCCGTCCATCCGTCCGTCCGTCCGTCCAAAAACAGTTTACTCATTAGCGCCGAACGTCATATCCGTTACTAGAAGTTCATCGTGGACCCTGGCATAAAACACTTTCGAGTTAAATGTGCACTTGCTGCTCTAAGATCGCTTCTTTCTGCCTTTTTTTTCGGAGATAGATGCTAGGTTGAATGACACGCTGGAGATGTTAGAGGCCACTCAAATACTACAATAAGAAGTGCATACATACTTTTACCTGGTGAAAATGACATCGTGTGTATAGGTGTTTGTGTCTATAAAAACGCTTACCATATGTATGTGATTTTATGCCTTCTCGTTTTGAAAGGGTGATTGGCGCCTATTTCTCTCCGCGCCTACATTTTGTATAATTGCATTGTACATATATTGTTTTCGAAATTTCAATCTGTATGGTGACATCCCGTGCTTTCACGATTTACAGTAATGGGATTTTTATATTTTCTCTTTTACCGGTGTGATGTTGTGTGCCTTGTCATACATTCCTATGTTGTTCTTGTGAAAAAGAGTAGTCGGTCCTAGTGTCAGTATCTCTTTAAATTGTTCGATGTAATTAAACAAAGATGTTCCTTCCCACCCGAACCCGTGGCGTCTATGGTGTTGCGCTGTTAAGCACGAGGTCGTGGGATCAAATCCCGGCCGCGGCGGCCACATTTCGATGGGGGCACAATGCAAGAATTCCTGTGTCCCGTGCATTCCCCGGGTGGTCAAAATTTATCCGGAGTCCTCCGCTACGGCGTGTCTCATAAACAAATCGTGGTTTTGGCACGTAAAATTCCAGAACTCAATTCATTTCTTCCCACCCGACGAGGGACAACGTTAGGTATAGAAGTTCCAAAAAAGCCGTGTAGTGTCCGCTCATTTTTCCTTTGTGGTCCTAGTCGTGCTAGAGGAGCAGTCATGAATGTTACACGGGCCACGTTCCGTCAGTAATGGTGAAGTAGGTCTCTTTTTTCCTTACTGCAGAAACTGCACTAAATATTTGCAGTGTGGATATGCTTGGAAGTGGCTGCTGAATTCGTTTTTATTGCGATAGCAATTATATGGACACTTCCACCGGATTTCTGCCGTCGGCGTCGCCGTCGTCGTCGCCGTGAGATTCCGTATAGATAAAATCTGCGCCGCGCGCCGTATTGCCCGAGCGGAAGCGTGCGGGGACGCACGCTGTCACGGAGAGCGAACGCACTCAATCCTCCACGCGCAAGCAAGAAACGGGAAGCGAGCGCCGGAGGGAGCGGGGGGGGGGGGGGGGGCGCATTTCTACTCTGCCAACAACCGCGCTCGTCGCTCGCTCGCACCGTCTCTTATCTCCACACGGCTCTGACCTTTATGCGCTGTGCATCGCCGCTCAGTTTCCGTTGAAGCGATAGACCGCACGTACCTTCGCCCGCTGCGGCGTATGTGCGCTTGCTGCCAGCGTTTTGACAGTCGTTGTCTGCAGTCATTCAGTGTGATCTATTCATGTTTGTTTGTGCGCGCTCACACCACAGTTAGTAATAGTCGGGCCACATTTTCCAACGCACGCTACACATGCAATGCTGCCCGGATCGGCAGTGCAGCGCTACAGGTGTGTCCCTTCGCACGCGCTGCCCACGGGAAGCGCTTCTCATCAACACCACCGTTTGACACGCGCCTTCTCGTGGTCATCGAGTCTCTCTTCATGTCGGTCTACTTACGCCGCAACACCTGCTTACTTAATCAGCTCATGTTTACTACAATTCATATTGCTACCAAAGCCGCTCACCTTACTTCGTATGACATTGCTGTGTTGCTATCGCATTCATTGCTTCGCCCTTAGGGCGAAACTGTGACCTTTTTTATAAAAGAGCACGACATGACCTACTGTGCACTGACTCAAGCTTTATTAGTCTATACCGTATAAAATACACTAATTATGATCCTACCAATTTACTTTCTTGAAATGGTGTCTCCAGCGCCTGGGAATAAAATTTTGTAACTTTGACACGTCTATTCACAGTCCACCATATTTCGTGTCCCGATCGGTAATTCATTTAAAGCGTCCGTGTAGAACTCATGACGAGCGCTCTCGAACACAGACGTAGTGGGCGTAGGTTCCTTACCGTGGTAATTTGCGTGTTTGGTGCCTAAAGATGGGTAATTTTACGAGCATCACTTTAAGAACGCCGTCGTTGTCAACAAGCTCGTTATTTTTACCTAAGTGGTTCGCGTGAGCAAATAATTCAATAAAAAAATGCCAAAACGTTATGCGTTGTCCTTCTGAGTGTTTCTTACATTTTGTCACCAATCTCAATTCTTATTTTATCATTTTGCACCACTACTTTGTTCAGTGTTTCTCTATTATCTAATTGCCAAGGTTGCCAATGGAAGGCTACTCAGCATTCCTTTAAACCCCCATGAAGACTCGGAAATCCTAATATATGCTATCAGTAGCACTCTTTCTTGACGTGAAAGGCGCCTACGACAACGTTTCCCATCAATAAGCCATCTTAGACGCACTTTTGACATTGGAACTAGGAGGGCGAGTATTTCGATGGATCCAAAGCTACTTGACACAAAGGTCCTTGTTTGTACGTACGGAAGATAGTCCGACTACTGACCACTACACATGTCGTGGCGTTCCTCAAGGCGATGTTCTAAGCCCTATTCTTTTTAACCTCACACTTCTTGGGCTGGCCGATTCCCTACCGGAAACAGTGAGTGTCTCCATCTACGCCGACGACATCTGCATCTGGGCATCAGCGGTGACTCACCCGCAGGTTCGTGCAAGGTTACAGGAGGCAGCGACACAGGCATCTGGCTATCTTAGCACACAAGGCCTAACCATCTCGGCAGAATAATGTGCGTTAGTCGCTTTTACGCGAAAAGCGATGTCTGGTTATCCAGTGTGCATCAATGGCCAGCGTATCTCCTACAAGAAAATAATCGGTTTTTGGGTGTCTTTGTTGACCGAGACCTCTTCTGGAGCCCTCAGGTTGCCCACTTGAAAGCTCACATCTATTTCAAGTTTTCAAATTCATCGCCGGTAAAAGGTGGGGATCATCAGTGGGCTCCATGCTACAGTTGTACCGAGCACTTTTTATCGGCTTCCTACGCTACAGCTCTCCGTGCTTACTAAAACATGCAAATCAAATCTTCGAGCCTTCAGAGCGTGCAAACATAGGCATTACGTGTTTCGCCTCGGCCTTCCGCGGAGCGCCTCAACAGCAGGAACAGTTATCACGGCTCAAGACCATCCGATCACGACTTACATGACCATCGACACGCTTAGGGCCCATATTAGCCACGTTTCACGGATGTAATCAAGCTCTCTTGCCTCCCTGCCAGAACGACGACCACAGGCGTCATTCTCCAACGTGGTCAGCATTCATCGTGCCTCCCTACCATCGTGGTTCACACCCTCGACACGTTCACCCTCAGCGTCGTGGTGTTTAAAACTACCTGAAGTGCGCCTTCACGTTCCAGGAATAACAAAAAAGACGGACCTGCCTACCTTGCCCTTGAAGCAAGCAGCTCTCGATTGCTTGCACACTTTCTACTCTGACCCAATCCACATATATACGGATGGCTCTTCCACTCAGACCAGCTCCACCGGCGCAGTGGTTATACCATCACGAGCTATGAGGATCACATACAAGATTTCTCACGTGACATCATCGACCGCTTCGGAGCTTGTTGCCCTCCGAGGTGCCATTGATTATATTAACAACCAACCGGCTAATCGGTGGGCAATATTTTGTGATTCAAGGGCGGCCCTACAATGTCTTTTGTCAGCTCTTCGTCGCGGGTCCTGCGAACAACTCGTCTCGGAGATACGAGAAATGCACCACCATACGATCGCAAAAGGACACGACGTCGTGTTTCAGTGGCTGCCGGGTCATTGCGGTATTTCCGGCAACGACATCGCCGACGAAGCTTCTAGGAAAGCACACGAAGGAGCAAATCTTGTTTCTGTGCCTTTATCGAGGACTGACGCAGCCCAACACCTAAGCAAGCTAGCGCACAGTATGAAATTGGAGAAGTGGCATACAACTGAATTCACCCAGCATCGGTTGCATTCTCTTGACCCATCTATGAAGCTGCGGCTGTTGTCTGGATTTCCGCGAAATGAGGAAACAATGCTGTGCCGCTTACGCTTGGGTGTTGCATTCACCAATGCTTAAACGTGTTTGATTGGAATGGCTGATAGCGCCGAGTGTAATGTCTACGGTGTCGATGAGACTATGGAACACCTACTATGCTACTGCCCATCATTTCAAAACGAAAGACATGACCTCTGCAACGTTCTCAATAGGCTAGATAGAAGACCGTTCACCTTGAGCAAGATCTCGAATATAACAGCTGCAAAAGGCCACAAAAGTGCTGCTACGATTTTTGGAAACTACAGGACTGAGTGACCGTCTATGATCCGGACTGATTGATCATCAGTGATAGAACAGAGATCTGTTGCAACGTCGGCGATATCAACAGCGGACTTTCTATTCTTCTTTTTAATCTCTCTCTCCCCTTTTCCCTTCCCCCAGTGTAGGGTAGCCAACCGGGCTCAGTCCTGGTTAACCTCCCTGCCTTTCATTAAATCATTTTCTCTCTCTCTCTCTCTCTCTAATATATGCTGATTGGTTTCTGCGCAAATATCCGTGTGATACGCATGGATATTGACGATGTACGATGAGCAGAATCGCACATCGTCATCGGCAAATTCCCGCAGTGCTAGTGAGAATTGTGGGGCAGATTTATTTAGCATCAATGCGCACAACTTCCGATCTCAGACGGTGGTTTCTGGACCCACAGCCACAAAAAGTACTTTCGTTAAAATTGTTCGGAGAGCAGACGCCAACCAATCATGGTGTCAGACATTACATTAGCAGAAGCGGCCGGCGAATGGCAGACGGCACTTGTGAAATGAAAGCTTTGTCATTTCGACTCCTCATTCCCCCAGTATTCTGTTTTTGATTCACTGTGAATCAAATGTATCGGGTGGCGCCTTGGATAGCCGGTGACCGTGCCAGCGTCAGCGGAGCATTTGTCGTCTTATGCGAGCAGCTTGCTGTCGGCATCTGCGAACTGCGCAGCATGGGAGGCGGAGGCGTTTAATTGTAGCCGTGCTCGGCCGAGCTTGCTCGACAACTGGCCCGCCTCGCTAATAGCATCCAGTGGACTTGTTATCGGTAAAAGAGGGTTGTGCGTGTCACGACACGGTGCTGGGAATTTCCCGCGTGACGACTGAGCCTCATCACAGAAGCGCGTACGTGTAGCGCTCCTCCTCCCCGTCCCGCCGTGCGCTCGAGAAACAAGCGAGCGCATCTTGGAGCAGAGCAGCCCAGAATACGGGGAGATTATCGTCATGAGCCGGTGGTTCGCCGGATATTATCTCAATCGCGAGCGTTCGCTGTGTTTTTCATTCATGTCTATAATCTTCGAATGGTTCGCGTAATAACGTTCGCTTTATGTAGTCTGTGAGCAGCTGGCGCTTAGTTGTGTTTTCTTTTTTTTTTTCATCGCTTGACAATCTCTTTGCAGGATGCAGCATGAGAATAAATATCTGGCTTGAGGCATAGTCTAACAATAAAATACTCAGAGTACACATGCCTCTTTTCACTGTTTTTATGCGTGACTTGTTTACTGTTGTGGGACACATTGGCTTAACGTTTTGTGGTCTATGTGCATTCACATATGTCCTGTGCATGTCATTGTGTTCAAAACATGCGTGCTGAGGGTGAACTGCTTATATTTATTTTCTAAGCGTATCTTACAGGCACTGGATGGAGCGATATGTATGGGGAGTATGCACAGTAGTAAGAGTACAAATAGGAGGGCAAGCTATGCTACTCTACAAATAACATAAATGCAGCAGTAACAAAAAATGATAACTGGAAACGTAAAAAAAAAACAGAACAGCGCTCACAGAATATTCATCGATTTAAGGGAATCCGTAATAGAACGATGCAGCATAGTCGGACAGCAGGTGCTCGGCAATCCCGTCGGGAAGATCATTCCACAGTGAGGGGGCTTGTCATGAGCTGAATGTGCATGTTTTGTCAAAAATAGACAAGAAACTGTGCTAATTACGCAAGCGTGATGACGGACGTTCTAGATTGTGTAAACTAAGAGGGCATGGTCATGCGCTGTGAGCGTAGTTATCAAATACACATGACGTTAAATTTCTGCCACTAGTTTATGGTGATAATCCAATGGCTTTAAGTCAAAATCACCTATAATTTGTGAAACACTGCAATCACGTCTGTAGTTGCTTGTAATTAAGCGTGCGGCTCTGTTTTGAATTGGTTCGATAATCTGTAATAAATAACCATAACACGGAAACCAAGCCATTCTATTTACGGACGCGTACAAAAGTTAACTAGGCGAATTTAGGAAGGTTCGCTCGCGAGTGGCGAATAGTTTGACATTAGTATCCGAGTGATTTAGACGTTTTGGAAGAAATGGCAGTTATATGGCAGCACCACGAACGATTAGTCTCAATGAAAAACACCCAAATATTTCGACAATGTAGTCCAGGTCACTTCACTGATGTTTATATTTCGTACGAGAAGATATAATTTCGCAGCTTATGGGCGAGACCGATACTTGCATTTAGAGTTGTTCAAGTTCATTAACAACCAACTACAAATGAAGACAAAATCATTTTGCAGGGACATATGATCTGTTTAACTTATAATCTTGCAATAAATAAGGACTCAATATCTTCCGCAAATTGGTATACTCTATTGGAAATGTTAGTTGGTAGAAGTTCAATGAAATTTAAGGAAATTAAGTGGCCCAGGGCCACCCCGGAAGTTACTGCACTGACTTCTGAAGAAAAACCATAAACAAAACGTAAACTACTATAGCAGTGAAAGGAACTTTATGATTTAAGGTAGCGCCAAAGATAACTGGTCGCCGGCAGGAGCCGAACCCGGAACCTCCGCATTACGCGTGCGTTGCACTACCAATTGTGCTACGGTGACGGCCATCAATTCGTCCACTAACTTGGGTATTTATGTTTACTAGATCTAGCCCTAGGAGTGTTAGCCAGCGCCACTCAGAACCATGGTGGGCGGATGTGGAACATCCCTTTTAGCCCGATGGCGTCACGATACACGTGATCTTGGGAGAGCAGGCACGTGGCTAATAAACCCTCGCATGCTACCTAATGACATCAAGGCTGCCAGATTCGAGACCCTCCTCGAATCGGGAGTTACAGTAACGTCCACCAGTGAGTATCTGTGCGAAGACGTTTGGCAAATATAAACCTGATTACTTATAAATTGGACTCAGTGTCAATACTAGCACTGTTTATGCACTTTTATTGCAGTACGGACACCTCCTCCTCATTTAGTTTGACGGTCCCGCGGGAAAATCGTATTGCCTGGAAAAATTTGCTATCCATAATATCTCAGCGCAGTTACGTCTCATCCAGTGCAGGGGTACCAATAAAACTATTATGTAAAACAGAACAGACTAAATCGCGTTTGCTAAGCAGGCTGCGAATGTTAGATGGAAAGAAATAACTACGCTTTAACTTTCGGAGTGAATTTTTTCTAGGGACATGCGCAGAATTCGAGTGGACACCGCGACTGCGTTTGTAGCACATTCGTAGACGTACGTTTTATTGTTTATGCGAAACGTATCAAGGGTACGTTATCTTTTCCCGTTCTTTGGCAAATACAGAGAATTTTATTTGGCTTGTAGCATAGGTAGAAAATATCTTCGCGCGTAATGGAAATCCATAAACTTTCAATTTATGAGTAGAAGCTGGAACATTCTGTTTATATGGAAAAAAGTTGTCGCAGTTTCACCTGAATGGTGAAGCATCAATTGCGATAGCAAACTTGTACAGAGCTATGCGGAGTAATGATATTAGCTTTATCAGCTGTATAAACTTGGACATGCAGCAGCAGCGGCAACACGCAGAACTGTTGTCGACGCCGTCGGCGTTTTGCCCGCGTTCGCTCAAAATGCGTGCGGCATTGGTGACTGTTGCCGGAGCCTCTGATATAAATAGGCACTTGGTGCCGCAGCTAAACGTCGCCTCCCTTCCCTCCCCCTCCCCCACGGCCTCTCGCGCATCGGAAGAAGGCGCGTTTGCTCTACATATATGGTGATTGTAAAGGAGGGAAAGAGACGCCTACTTCTGCAGTCCTTAAGCGAGCACGGCGCAGAACGCGCGTTTGTTCTCCGCCGTGCGTTCACTCCCCGTGAAAGCGCGCGCCCCTCGCGCCCTTTCACTCGCACATACAGCGTTCGGCGCTGAGCCGTGCTCCCTCAAGGGCTGCAGAAGATAGCGCCAACCTTTCCCTTTCCCTCAAGAACCACTTACCGACGATTTCACCTCCATTGACGTCATACGGAACCTCACGGCGACGGCCAAAATGTGCTTTTGAGTGTCCATATAATCGCAATAAAAAGTGGCAAAGCATTGACAGCGATAGTAAGATTTAGCGACGCGCTTCGACTGAAGCGTTTGGGGCTCCGACATTGAGCCCCAGAAATTCTTGTTCCGCAATCAAGGAATTTCTTATAGAGTCCAACCGATTGTCCTGTTATATTTGTATCTATTCGTTTTTTGTGATTTTAAAATATTATTCACTCTTCCTACTATTATTGCTTTCATTTTGACATGAAACTTGACCTTTCACCTTCTTTTAATTCGATAGCAGTCTTGAAAGTTTATTTGTGTTTATAACTCGGACCAATTTGTTGGCCCGTAGTGATTTGGATGGGCAACAACACTCAACCCATTGTAGTGGCTGTCATGCCTGACTCGTCGAACGGTGTTCTGACTGCACGCATGTGCGACGTCCACTGCGGCTCAGGCTACGGAACGTCTCCTGCGCGCGCTGTTAGGCAGCCTGATGTCAAGTGTTCGTGGTCTAATGTTAAGGAGCATAAATATTTACAAATTACTAAGGAATCACGCACATGCAAGCCTGGACTATCGGGTGTCTAGTGTGGAGGCCGTGTTCGAATCCGGCCTTCAGACAATTGTTTATTTATTGAAATGTATCCAGGACATCACGGCGACGATGATGGTGAAAATCCACCGAGAATTCGATATAATTGCTGTTGCAATAAAAGCGTATTTAGAAAATAAACGCCTACGTTGATAATAATTAATATATAATAATAAATAATAATAATAATAATAATTAATAATAATAATAATCATAATAATAATAATACTACCTTGTTCTTGAAAACAAGTGATACAAGGTGCCAAGGCATTAGGGAAAAAAGTTGCTACAAACAGCAACTTGACTAGTCCTAATAACCAGAGTGTCTCAACCGCGAACAGACCAAGTCTATCAATACGTTCAAATTCAAGCATTTCTCTGTGAATATTTACTCTAGCGCGCACTGCAATCATTTCATCATCCCACCAAGTTATTTATGTTCGTTGCAGGACGAAGGCCTGCCTTGTGCAAGCCTGCAAACTTACTAATTTCATGACATCATCTAGTTCTCCGCCGTCCCGACTACGCTTCCTTTCTCTTGGCGGCCATTCTCTTCTAAGCAACCGGTTATCTGCCGTACGCGTTACATGTCCTGCAGAGCTCTACTTTTCTTCTTAATGTCAACGAGAATATCGGCTAGCCTCGTTTACTCTCCTACTAACACCACTGTGTCTCTTACCATTACGCCTAAAATTGTTCCTTCCAGCGCTCTCTGCGTGCTCCTTAACTTCTTGGGAAGCTAATATGCTAACCTCCAAGTTTCTACTATATATGTTAGTACTGGTAGAATGCAATGATTGTACACTTTTCAATGATAGTTGTAAAGTGTGGCGAGATGGGCTTGTTGGTTCATCTTGAATAGTTGAGCGCTCAGTAAAGAGGAGGACAAAAAAGGAGACACACAGGGGCTACTCACAAAGTATAATTCCTTGACACAGCCCGCCCTCGAATGCACGCCACCGGCCACGTCAGCCACATTGCCACCTTGGAACAAGTTGAAAAGATAGAAACAACAAAAAGAAAAAAATGAAATTTAGTTACACATGCGTGTAGCATGACTCGCCCAGCATATGTGCTCTAACCCATTTCTTGCAGTTTTGATTCTCATCTTCAAAATCCCCATTGACCAATTCGCCTCGATAAACGTACTCTTTCACAGATTGTCACGAATTCTCCTTTTCTTGTCGTACATCACCATAGTCTTCTGCATATTAATCTTCAGACCAACTCTTGTACTGTGTCGCCTAAGGTGCTCAATCATTTGTTGCGAATCATGTCCATTACTGCTGAACGAAAATCACTGATGGCCAATTGTAGATTTTCAAGAACCCGACGCAGAAAAAGGTGCAGGAGAGAATGTGAAAAACACTAAACAAGGAATTTATTTGATTTGGAAATATTTGCCCAGATGGCAACGAAATAAGACAACTGCAAGGATGAACGCAAGACGTGGAGGCTAGTTTTAAGGAATGCGAGCGATTGAATGCAGTTACACGTTGCAAGTTAGACCAGTGTATGAATAATGTAGGGTTCCTTGGCAAGTTAGCATTAGTTGACAAGTTAGCAAGTTGGAAAGTTAGCAGCAGTTGACAGCTTAGACGAGTCCTATTGCGTTTCTCTTAATGAGAGTCTACGGGTTCGTGGCTAAGTCAGATCGTTTACTTTACTTGACGTGTGTTAGACAAAAGATTGTGTTAAGGGCGCACCTGCCGTTACAGTATGTAGAACAGCCAGAAACCCGACTGCTCTAGAAACACGCTTTGGCCAAGGAGACGTTCATTGAACGCCAGTTGCTGGCGCTGGCTAGTTGCGTCCCACTGTGAGCGACGACAACAAAGAAGTGCAACGAGCTTCGGGTGACCTCCGGGCACTCGCGGGGCTTCGTGGCCGCTTTTACAAACGGCCTGCAACAAGCCGCTTGCACAACAGAGAGAACTGTACTCGATCTGGGCCTAACGTGGCTTTTTCAGTGGCCACTTGAGTGGCCGTAATCACTCCTTTAATACGTATAAGTCCAAACCATGGACCATGTTCCGTGCTTTGGCCTCCACGATTACCTGAGTGCATTGTGTAGAATTGTGCGTACTTTCTATCCTGACAGTGCGTTGCCATGGGACGCTCATTGGTTGGCTTTGTTTTGATACTGCAGCAGTTTTTTATTCTTATCTGGGTGGCATACGTACGAGCTCCCGTACACGCAGCAACATTATTTTGTGACGCGTATGTGCTACGGTTTTTTTTTTCCAGCGGACACTGATGCTTTCCATGGACAAGGGCTGGTCATTGTGCAATGCCTACATGGCATCAAAGTGGCAACATGTCTCGTGCAGTCTATTACAAGTGCCACAAAATTGATATACACTTGTCCTTAGCCCGCCTGTCAAGTGGGCGTTGTGTATGAGGTGCCGTGCTGTAAGAAATTTGTGGGGAAGACTAAACAAGGCATATCAGTGTTTATGAGCAAAAAACGGCGGCGGCAGCACCCGAACAATGTTTGGAATAACAGAGTAGGCTGCCCAGGTTGCGCACACACTTGGTACTTTTTGGCGCATGCACTAATGTCGCAACGAGTAGCAATATGTGGGTTACGTTGGTCACCGAGACAATGAAAACAATCCGAGGAGGCAAGCGCTGCGTCCATTGCACCTACGCAAAATCGGGTCCCTGCTGCTCACCGATGAACATGTACGAAATAATCTCCAAGATGCTTTCGTTTTCTTAGCAACGACTCAGTTGGAATTGAAGCTTTGTGCGCGTATGCCTGTCGTATACATGCCGTGTACCCGGAATTGACAGAAACAGTGTCGACTGGTGAGCAATGTGCGGCATCATTAAGTGCAGTCTCTGTGGATTTACGGTATCTATGTAGTACGTAATGTAGAAGCAGTTGGAGTAGGCACTCTTTCCCGATTGCGCAGATTAAGCTCGCACCTGCTGCGTTTTCGACCTTGACGGGGGGGGGGGGGGGGGGGGGGGGCGAGAGTTTCTTCCTGGTTGTGCAACGTCGCGTGACGCACGTCCTAGTGCGCGCAATGATGCGAAGTGAGGGGGGCGCGCGCTGGAAACGAGAGAAACGGGGTCATGAGTCACACAGATGGCGACCGTCCGAGCTGGCCGAGTGCGCCCGGGGCAGCGTGCGTTCTCCGGAAAGCGGGGTCGGCGGGAGCCCGAAAGGTTGCCCTTGAGAAAGTGACAGTAGTTTACTTATTTATCTTCGGTGCCCTCAATCGCCGAGGCATTGCAGAGGGCGATAACAAGTAAACAAAGAACAGAAGGAAACGTGCAGCATTATACAATATTAGGGACAAATTGTAAATGTGAAATTAAATATAACAGAATGGAGCAACTAAATAAAAAAGTTGTCGCAGTTTCACCTGAAAGGTGAAGCATCAATTGCGATAGCAAATTTGTAGAGAGATATACGGAGTAATGATATTAGCTTTATCAGCTGTATAAACTTGGACATGCAGCAGCACCGGCAACGCGCCGAACTGTTGTCGACGCCGTCGGCATTTTGCCCGCGTTCGCTCAAAATGCGTGCGGCGTTGGTGACTGTTGCCGGAGCCTCTGATATAAATAGGCACTTGGTGCCGCAGCTAAACGTCGCCTCCCTTCCCTCCCCCTTCCCCCCCTCCCCCACGGCCTCTCGCGCATCGGAAGAAGGCGCGTTTGTGCTCTACATATAGTGATTGTAAAGGAGGAAAGAGACGCCTACTTCTGCAGCCCTTAAGGAAGCACGGCGCAGAACGCGCGTTTGTTCTCCGCCGTGCGTTCACTCCCCGTGAAAGAGCGCGTCCCTCGCGCCCTTTCACTCGCACATACAGCGTTCGGCGGCGCGCGGCCACGATTTCATCTCCATTGACGTCATACGGAACCTCACGGCGACGGCGACGGCGACGGCGACGCCGACGGCAGAAATCTGCTTTTGAGTGTCCATATAATTGCTATCGCAATAAAAATAACCTAACAATAACAATACGATGCACTAATCGGCCTTTGCCACAGCACTTCGCATGTGCCGGGCCACAGAGAAGTGTCAACGCGCGCTGCCCGAACTCGGAGCCACAGCGCCCGTGCTGCCAGGTGTCACTTTCGCAGGTCGTGTCCGTGCGATGCGAATAACGTGCGCGGAGCGTATACGGCTGCAGATCAGGAAGCGGTGAGCGCTTCAGTTGCGAGCCACGCCCTTCACCGGTGGCAGCTCATTGAATGTGGGGTGACGCTTCATTAGAATACATCACGTTGCTGGCGTAGCCTTCTTTCTCGAAGCATCGGCCATTTTATTGCGACGGGAACTATATGGACACTCCAAGCGGATTTCTGCCGTCGCCGTCGTCGTGAGGTTCCGTATAAAGTCCAAGGGCAATAAAATCGTCGCCACGCGCCATATGCTATATGTGCAAGGGCGCACATACAGCGCGCGAACCAACTGCTTATTTAGCGACCCGGCGCAAGGATGTGGCGATTCTATCTCGCGCGCGAAAGGAGGAAAGTGGGAAGACAGCGAAGGAGGGAGAGGGTG
Organism: Dermacentor silvarum; assembly: GCF_013339745.2. Taxonomy (NCBI): domain Eukaryota; kingdom Metazoa; phylum Arthropoda; class Arachnida; order Ixodida; family Ixodidae; genus Dermacentor; species Dermacentor silvarum. The sequence continues at coordinate 5,902,822 of NC_051155.1, read as the reverse complement.
CGGCTTCTAATCTGCCAGCAACTGCGCACGCGCGCTGCGTCGTCACCAACGCGGCAAAGTTGATTTCGCCCATTGTATATTTAGTCTTCGACTGAGCCGCCCATTTTATTGGAGCGGAGACTGTTAACGCGACAGCGTTAAGGACCCCGTGTCGCAGAAAATCCGGCGTCGGCGTCGTCCATTGCGGAAAAAAAAATCATTCCGAACCATCCGACCGCCCAGGCCCTTCGTTGTGGTGCAGGCTTTGAGTGAACAAAAATTCAATTTCTCACAGTGAAATGCGTCAGAAAAATGGTAAAGTACAACTTAAACACAACCTACAGACATGGTGGCGTCGAACTGTTATTTGAATGTAGGAGAAAACATAATTCTGTTACGAGGAAAATCAAACACGAACCTCTTTGCCAGCATTCCTACCATAAAAACACCGGCTCACCCGGGTAGCCTACTTGCGAAAATATCCAGATGACGCTGGCATCCTCGGCAGGTAAAAAATGCGTATTGGACACGCGCGCTCGTCGGGGCATTAGCAAACAATTAATAAAATAATGAAAAAAGGTCCTAGGGCCTTCACGTTTTAATATAAGGCCACTTATATTGCCCCCGGAAAAACGTCTTTCCAGCAATGCATTTCAGTTTAAAAGTGAAGCCGACTTTAAGGGGATCGGTGTAAGCTTCGTCTTTGTAAGCTGGCTTTCCTACGTTCTGTGTTGCAGTGAATGAAGCCTGCTTGCTGGGCGCGAACGATGCGACGTGAACGGGTCCCGATAACACTATCGCGTTCTACTCTTAAAGGCGAACCTTAAGCGTCCTCCAATTTTTTATCAGGCTCATTGCCGACATCGCGATAATCGTTGAGCCGCCCTACTACCGACCCCGCATCCAATAGCGAACAGAAGACTACGACCATATCATGGCCGACCTTGACATTGGGCAAGGCGCACCTCAAGTTCACGTGCCGACGCTCAAGCTGGGGTGGCTGCGCATGAGACTTCACTTTCGCGAGCCACGCGCACTTCAAGGAAACGCTGCGTCGCTCTAGCAGACGCGCTGCTAATCAGAAATAAAATGTGCCGACTTCCTGCCCGACGGCGGCAACTGTGCAGCCTTCGGGTGATACAACAAATGACTGCGAACATTTCTTCTCCCTGCACGAAATCTATTGGCGCGATGTAGTGAACTAGAAATAGTCACATACCTTAAATCGTTAAATAAAAATACTGCCGCTGGTTATAACTATAAGGCTGATCCAATTAAACATGTTGCTGAATTACCATGTGGCCCACGGCAGAATATATGTAGTCAAGCTTTCGCCACGGGCACCTTTCCTGAAGGCATGAAGATAGCTAAAGTAGTAGTCATCCACAAAGATGACTCTCACAATGACTTGAATAACTACCGGCCTATATCTGTGCTACCTTTATTTTCGAAAGTCTTAGAATTTACACTAAAATCACGATTAATGAAGTTTCGTGGCGACCACCGAATGCTTGCCAGGTAACAATTTGGCTTCCGTGAAAAGAAATGAACCGAAATAGCACTCTTAGATATTAAAGAAAATTTAGTTATTAGTAACATATTAATATTGATCATAAGAAATATATTCTTGGATTATTTCTAGACTTTAAAAGAGGCGTTTGATTCTATTAAGCATCCCATTTTGTTTCGCAATCTCCCTCTCTACAGTGTTAGAGGTTTGGTATTTAATCTGATACGCAGTTATGTATCCGACAGGGTGCAGTTTACTAGTATAAATGGTTACCGTTCCCAATCACAACCGATAAAATATGGCGTACCGCAAGGCTCCATCCGTGGACCATTATTCTTTATGTAAATGATATTGTGAACATACTGCGAACCCCTGGCGTAATTCTCTATGCAGACGACACAAGTCCATCACTGTACACATTGTGGCTTGTTGGTGTAACATGTTTGCAAATTTACTTCTTGCGGTATACAAGAAGAAAATCTGCAGACACAAGTATCTTTTTCACAGGTAAACACTTACTTGAACTTGAAATGGCAGCTAATACGTAGATGGATAACTAAACTATAAAACTGGTTGCATTTAAATCAACTTCAACTAAATGTAGACAAACCTAAGTATATTATTTTTAAAAGCCGTAGTAAGCCTGATGACTATAGTACTTGTATTAGATTTAAAAGTTGTGCTGTCGAACGGGTTCCTACTTATAAATTTCTAGGTGTTTTTGAAGAGAACATGAGCTGGACACCTCATGTAAACAAGCTCCATGCAAATATGTGCTGGTCAATTTCAATATTGTATAATATCAGAACCTTTGTACCAAAATGGTTAAAACTTCAATTATATTATGCCCTTGTTCATTCACATTTACGCTAATCTGGAGTACAACTCCTAAGACAAATTTAGATAGGTTGACAATCCTCCAAAAAAGAGCTGTGCGTTGCATTGAGAACCTTAAACGAAGTGACCACACAGCACCATTCTTATTCCAAGCTAAACATACTCACAATTAATAGATCACCTATTACAATTAAGGCTTGCTATGTATACACATAGGGAAATTTTCGATGACCCAAATACCCTGTCCACATCTTCGCCATCTGACAACTCACAATATCACCTTAGGCATAACCGACTTAGAACACCTATGTTTAGAACCAATTATAGTACTCAGACACTCGCCTACCTAGTACCTCATTTGCTAAATAATAATCGAGAAATTGCTAATTTGATTCAGGAGTGCAGATCGGCTGACAGTCTCAAGAAAAAGGTTAGGGATTATCTTTTGCTTAGCTCTTAACACTCGTGTACCGTACTTAGCTCTCCATATATTTTATTTCTTTTTTTTTTTTAGTCTTTTATATTTCTCTTAAATTTTTTTCTCCTATTTGCTGTATATTTCGTAACACTGATCAGTATTATTTGCTTGTTTAAGTATTTCCTTGTTCTCTCGCATTACTGATGCTATACTATTTGTAACAATCTTACTTTTTTGCATATTTGATTGCCTGCCGCATATACTTTGTTCATCCTTTTCTGTTTGTTCTCCCCCGAGAAATGTATGTGGAGGGGGGCTTTTCTCAGGCTTCTGCCTTTAGCCCCTACATGCCAGACAATCAATTTTCTAAATAAAACATTACAAAAAAAGTGTCACAGTTTCGCCCTAAGGGCGAAGCAATGAATGCGATAGCAACACAGCAATGTCTACGAAGTAAGGTGAGCGGCTTTGGTAGCATATGAATTGTAGTAAACATGAGCTGATTAAGTAAGCAGGTGTGCTGCGGCGTAAGTAGACCGACATGAAGAGAGACTCGATGACCACGAGAAGGCGCGTGTGAAACGGTGGTGTTGATGAGAAGCGCTGCCCGTGGGCAGCGCGTGCGAAGAGACACACCTGTAGCGCTGCACTGCCGATCCGGGCAGCATTGCATGTGTTGCGTGCGTTGGAAAATGTGGCCCGACTATTACTAACTGTGGTGTGAGCGTGCACAAACAAACATGAATAGAACACATGAATGACTGCAGACAACGACTGTCAAACGCTGGCAGCAAGCGCATATATACGCCGCAGCGGGCGAAGGTACGTGCGGTCTATCGCTTCAACGGAAACTGAGCGGCGAATGCACAGCGCATAAAGGTCAGATCCGTGTGGAGATAAGAGACGGTGCGAGCGAGCGACGAGCGCGGTTGTTGGCAGCGTAGAAATGCCCCCCCCCCCCCCCCGCTCCCTCCGGCGCTCGCTTCCCGCTTCCTTGCTTGCGCGTGGAAGTTGAGTGCGTTCGCTCTCCATGACAGCGTGCGTCCCCGCACGCTTCCGCTCGGGCATACGGCGCGCGGCGAAGATTTTTATCTATACGGAACCTCACGGTGACGGCGACGACGACGGCGACGCCGACGGCAGAAATCCGGTGGAAGTGTCCATATAATTGCTATCGCAATAAAACTGGTTTAGCCTTGTGGGAAGGACGGAATGAGTGTGCTGTACGACGACAGTGCGGCAACGATCATGACCAAGTGCCGCATTTGGGGGAAGGAGCATCACTGGAGTCATGCGGCTTGAGACGGCACTTATGTTACATGAGCTAATTTTGACGGACCCACCGCCGATCATTATTGCAGAAGGTTGTCACCAAACTCATGCCTTCATGGGCTTCCGGAAAATTCAGCAAAATCAGCGTTCAGGACATCCGCATAGTCTGTACATTTCACCACTCTTAACACGGAAATATTCTCATGTCTCATGAATACAAAATTTGCCCGAAACTTGGAGAATGAAAAGTGCTACCGGATTCAGTGCTAATGTATTGTGTCACTATGATATTAGCGCGGCTAGATGCGTTCATTTTATTGCGATAGCAATTATATGGACACTCCAACCGGATTTATGCCGTCGCCGTGAGGTTCCGTATAAAGTATAGGAACGATGATACTGTCGCCGCGCGCCGTATGCTGTATGTGCCAGTGAAAGCGTGCGAGGGACGCACGCTTTCACGGAGAGCGAACGCACGGCGGAGCGCAAACTCGATATCTTCCGTCTCGCGAAAGGTGGATGGGAGGGAGGGGGGCGACGTTGTGCTGCGGCACCAGCTGCAGTGTGTTGAGACCGGGCGCAAGGAGAACTGGAGACTCAATCTCGCACGCGAAAGGAGGAAAGCGGGAAGGCAACGCGGGAGGGAGCGGGCGCGGCTTCTACTCTGCCAGCAACTCCGTACTTGTACGGACCGCGCATCGTATCTTGGGCGCACCGTATTTTGAAAGCGATCTGCACATGGCTCCTACCTTTGTATGCGCTGTGCTTTCGCCGCTCAGTTTCCGTTGAAACGTTAGACCGCACGAACCTTCGCTCGCTGCTGCTGGCACGCTTGCTCACGCCGGCGTTTTGACAGCGGTTGTCTGCGGTCATCGAGTGTGATCTATTCATGTTTGCGTGTACGCGCTGACAGCATGCTTGTTAATTCAGTTAGTAAGCGAATGTGTCCAAGTTTATACAGTCGATAAAACCACTAACCTTACTCGGTATAGCTCTCTACTAATTTGCTATCGCAAGTGATGCTTGGCCTTTCGGCGGGAACTGCGACTTAGTTCGCGTAGTATCGTATATCGCTGTAGGGACAACCAGCGCTGAGACAGACAGCCCGAGAAGCTGCAGTCGGGAGTCAGCTTAATCGCCGCCACTCATCCTGAGGTGTTCACCGGACCTTGTGCTAGAACGTAGGAGTGCACGCATTCATCGACACTCGCAGCGTGACAGTGACGAATGCTTAGCTGGGCGCGTCGGGAGATTCGAAATAATGATAAATTTAGGAGATAGGCATCCAGCATTGGTCACATTCAACATCCTCTGACGTCGTTCTCTCCTTGCTTTTATTTATGGAATTGTGCGCACTGCGCCATTGCGCGTTTAATCGTGGGAACAGCACGCCGTACGTGGCTTGGTTGGTGGTATGTTTGAGTGGCGGCTGAGTTGCCGCTCACTTTCTGGTTATTTTGTTTGCCATTTCTGCTACTGCAATGCTCCTTTCGGAAACTGACATGAACAGCCATATCCTATCAACAGCTCTTTCGCGGCACGCACAACGTCGTCTCCGTCCGCTCGAATAATGCCTGCTTTGGCTTCCGAATACGCTGCAGCCCTCACAACCTGCATGAGGGCTGCAACGTATTTCGGAAGCCAATTATCCTACGCCCTCGACCATGACGTCCCTCGCCTGTGCAGCTTGTCGACGTTCTACACAGCTAATTTACAGCGTACACTGGACGCTTTTGAGTAGTTTAAGTACAATTGGTGACCGCTTGCTCGAGCTGTTGAAACAATTAGGTCGAGCTATATAGCTGGGCTATAGCTCGACCTAAGTCAAATCCAAACGAGGCCGCACGCAACGTTCAGTTGGCAGCACGTCGCTGTCGTCTGGAAGAGTGGGGGTATAAAAACGCGCAGGAGCCCTGTGTCGGTAAGTGTCGCCGCTTGTACGCGGTTGCCCCTGATGCTTGTCGCCATGCGGTTGCGCAATTAAAGCAGCAACTCAATAGTGCGCTGCCATCACTCGAGAGCGAGTTTTCTTGAGCGGCATTCGTATGCCCTTATCGGATTTGAGCGCTCTCGAGCTTGCTTGCTTACGTGCTTGTAGCTTTGGGTCAAGAACGCGCCGTTACTGCGAGTTAGGTTAGCGCGAGACCTTTCCTGCAAACGCCCAAGTATTTGCAAAGTGTCTTGTAAACGCCCGTGCTTGCAAAGTGTCTTGCGGCTTTCTATAGAAATAGTTCAAAACGAATGCCTCTCTGGCGCAGTCAGATTACGTATACTGTTTTGGTACTAGAGAGCGCAAGAGCTTTTGTCGTATGGTGTGCTATCAACGGCGTAAGGATGTGGGTGAGTTGGTTCCGAAGACACCGGGCGGAGGACTTAAAAAACAAACGGACACAAGCGCTGCAATGATAACCTATTTTGTTTGTCCTGCTTCACTTATTATTACAACGACAAACACCCCTGCCTAATGGATCGGTGGAATCCATGCAGTATGTTACCATTGCAATGCACTCTCAAGGTTTTCCTGGAGTTTTTTTTTTTTTTTGTCGTGACAGCATAGAAGTTAGAAACTAAGTTTTTACTCGTCTATCCGTACCTTCCGAAAGGCCGATACGACGGTCTAGGTCGCTACACTGACCCATCAATACATGACAAATGTGTTCGGCGGAAGCACGCCAGGTAGCGAAATGTTCTTGAAAGGAAAAAATTTGATCCACCGAATTCGGGTCGATGACGATTTTCTCCTTTAACTCACTTTATGTGACTTCGGCATGAGGCCAATCTGTGGTTCTCTCTTAACGCGTTTCCAATCCGTAGTAAATTCCACCTGCGGTGGGTTCGGGCGAATGCACAACGGCTCCGAGAATATTAACTCGAACGAGCGATATCAACTAGGGTTGTGAACTGCGTAGCACGTCTTCGGACGAGGACCTCCTTCGCGGTCAGACTTTCTATTTTGCATGCTGCTCGCTGGGAGATAGATGCTTTCTCGCGGGTTTGGTGACGCCGGTTGTGGCATCCCCACGGCGTGTTACGCTCGCAGAAATGGACGTGCGTGCGCGAGCGACCTCCATAATAACTCACGTCTGTGAAATGAGTTGTGAAGGGACGGGAGTACTCGAGTGAACTGAGTGCACGTAAGCACGAACGGGATTGCGAATGGACGTGAACGTGAGTGCCGGTGATTGGGAGCGGACGCAAGTTTCAGTGGCTGTGTGAATGCACATCAGAGTTGTACGCGCCGCCGAAAAAAAAGTAACCCAGAAAAAGTACTGCAATAAAAATGTAATTTATTACAGTTGCCAATTACCAGCCCTCCGAAGTAATTGAGAAATTCCTCAAAAGTAATTCATTTCTTGTACGCTGCTTTTCTACGAAGGTTTATAAAGGTTTCACAGATAGAATGAGCAGAACGAGCTGGCCTGGTGCTTTCAGCGCCTCCTCGACAGCCCTTTACACGATGCTTATTTTCACTGTTCCAAATATTTCGTTGGTCATCTTCACTCTTTTTACTTGTGAATACGCCAGCAACGGCGCTGGAAACTCCCTCGAACGTGTTCGCTAGGGCGGCGTTTTAAAGTGCGGACATCTTGCGCACACGATTGTCATTGACTCCCCTGTGAAGAGCAGAGCTTCATTGTTGTTAGGAGACTTACAAAATGCTCAACAAGACGCTCTTGGTTGTTCGAATGAAAATTAAATAGTCTGTCCGTAGGTTATTGCGTACCATTTACATTATATGTGACCATCACTGTCGAGACATACCAGCACATTCGTCGACCAACATCTTATGCAGCGTTGAGATGAGGAATCATCAGGGTTTGCCTGCCTTAACACGATTTTGGCCCTTTTGTTTCCTCCAAACTCAGGCTCTCAGAGCTGCGTCGCCTGTTAGAGCCTGATGACATTTAATTCGCTAAGCCTGATGCACATGATGCATGTGAGTCCGAATCAATGACTATGTGCGTGAGTGGGCGCTAGTAGTGAGTGGCTTTAGCCGTTAACTCGAGGGCCAATTAACACAGTGCGGACAATAATTGGGCAATACGTTCAATGTGCGCAACGAAAGGACGTCTCTTCTCATTCGTTGCGATGCTACACAATGAATGTGGCCTGGCCGCGAGCAATGTGATTCGAAAGGAATTCGAGTGATTGAATTCAGCCGTGCTCTCAAGTAGGACGCACCTTTTTGATACAGTACACAGGACGGCCCTATACGGCGGCCATGCGAGATGAATGTGTGTGCCAAAAAGCTAAGCGAATGATTACTCGTCTTTGTCGACTCGTCGGATTGCTGCGCCGACGCGCTATTCGCGTGTCTTCCGGGCTGCAGCGTAAAAGATTGTGTTACCCGCCGTGGTGGCGTAGTGACTACGGCGTTGCGGTACTAAGCCCGAGGCCGCGGTGGCCGCATTTCGATGCGGGTTAAATGCTAGAACGCCCGTGTACAGTGCATTGCGCGCACTTTAAGGAACCCAAAGTGTTGAAAATTATTCCGGAGTCCCTCACTACGGCGTGCCTCATTATCAAATCGTGGTTTTGGCACGTAAAACACCAGGATTTAATTTTAATTTATTTTGTGTTGGACAAGTTTGTGAGTCCTCAAAAGCACTTAAAATGTAACGTGATTACATGTGATTCTGATCAGTATCCTGCCGTGGACCGAAAACCCTGAGTGAGTCCTGGTGAGTTAGAGGGGAGGTTATACGTAGCGTTTCGGCTGCCAAAAAACCACGTGTGCGCCACGAGAACGTAGCCAACTCGGTACTGTCCTCTTGAGAAGTATTTCTTGTACAGTCACCGTAGATTAGTGGTAAATAATAACCAACCCTTAAAGTGTTGCTTGCAACACTAAATTTCTATATAGAAGTAGAAACTATTGAGAAATCCAAACAATTTGTTCCGGAAACCGAGCGGCTCTGGCTTCAATTTTTCCGGCCTGGTCATTTTGAAAAATACTACGTGAGCCTTCCGCGCAGCGACGTTAGCGCCCTCACACGTGATACCAACGAATTAGTGACGCGGCACGCAGACTGAACGCGTGGACGCAAGGAAAAATGCCACGCCCGTCGTCTCCGATATATCGCCATTTACTGCCAAAAGTTTCTTGCCCTCTACGCAGCCTGTCAACTGCAAAACACAGCGAGCATCACGAATGCGGTATTTATCGTATATCACATAGCTCCATTTGCTTCTTTGCGTTCACAGAGAAGATATACCGAGAAAAGTGGAAGCCTCGATCCTTCTTCGTTAGGTTTATATGGACCACATGCTAGCGGCTCGACTCAATAGAAAAGGTAACAGAAGAAGGAGAAAAAATAGCAGGTTAACATTGAGCGCTACGAAGCAACGAGGATCGCAATTATTAAAGCGTAGCTTTATATGTCTAGGCGACATTGTATATGGCTAGGCGAGATCGCCCGTGTACAGAAAACTATCATCATCAACATTGGCTCGAGCGTCGTCGTCGTCTTCCGCAGTTAGCAAGTTGGCGCCAAAACCTCCCTGGTTGGCGCTCGTGCTCGGCACGCGCTCGTGCCACTGCTCCCGCGTTCCTCGTCTTCTTCCACAGCTGGCTGCGTCGCCGCTCATCATACCAGCGTAGAATTTCACTTCTGTTGTCCTAATGGGGAGGCCGTGCTTTCGGGGGTATGAGCCACTGCTTAAGGGGGTATGAGCCATTCATTATCTTACGTAACGGACAGATTTAATTTTGAAGCAATTTCGAAGAATCGCAAGCGACAATGGTGGACTGCGGGCATACCGTCAGCGACGTCGTTCTCTCCGTCGCAGCCGAACGTGTGTGTAACCTCATGATTGAGGAATGCTTTAATGAACCCTCGAAATTCACCCAGTGATAAACACCGGGACCGCACGTTTCAGCTTCGCTGGTTCTTCACGGAGTGGAAGGGCTGGTGAATTTTTCTTTTTCTGTTGTTTTCTTCCTGTTCTAGAGAGTCGTGAGGTTAGCATGTGAGCTTCATTTCGTTTGACGCCAGCTCTAGCGCTACCATGAGTATACCAACGTGCCCATATTCATTGTTTAAGGGTCTGGCCGCCACATCAATCGATCGATGGCAGCACGTTTGAGGGCAGCAATGTCACTACGCTGAGGATCACTTCTTCAAATGTTCTGCGTTTTCTTTGCAGCCTCCCAACATTAAAAACACACCAGCTCTCTTCATGAAAACACGGCAGCTATCTGTAATAGTTGCCTCAATTTTATTGCTTTTATTTGTATGCGGCTACCTTGGCAGCCATGGCAGTAGGGTGCATCAGAAGAAGAAAAAAGACATTAGCGAGTTCATGCGAACAGCGAAATCCATATTTATATAGTAGACTGAGCAGATTGCAAACACTACTATAAAACATTCACATGTCGAAATATTACTTTGATAGTTCGAGAAAGGAAAAAGAAAAATACACCATAATAAGCTATTCGCATACGTCGCGTGCACACCGAAAATGTACATTCTAGAAAGCAATAGCTTAGCTTCTAGAAAGCAACAACTCCAGAATTAAAATGGCACGTAGAAATACGAGCACTAATGTGACGGCTTTCATTACGGATTGGACTAGGCAGAAATTGAAACAAAACAAAGCAAATATGATGACCAGCTTCGGACGCGGAAGAGAACCGTAAACAAACATGTACACAATGCTAAACGCATCAATGCGTTTTCGAGCATTAGCTGTAAGAAGGAAATGCTGCTGCAAAGAACGCTTTCATATATGCGCAGGCGAGACAGACACCGCTCTATAGATCTCACATCAAAGATGAGACTGCAGGGTTGATATGAATGCATCGAACGACGAAAACTCAGCTACGAATGAGTGGAAGTGCGTTCCACTCAGCTGTCGTTGGCAGAAAGAAGGAAAACGACTTGAGCATTACAATTCATGCTTATATCTTAACCCTTCCCAAGTGCAGGGTAGAAAACTGGATATCTATCTTCCGGTTGACCTCGCTGTCCTATAATAACCGCAGACGTCGTTCACGGCGAAAGCTGTTGTCGTCGTCGCCTTCCTGCTCATCTTCCAGCAGGTTCTCGCGACACAATCACAATATCTTCTATGTTTTCTGCACTCTCAACTGCATCTAGAGCATCGCGCAAGCGACTAAATAACTTTCCTTTAAATTAAAAAGAAAGCGACAATTTGTAACGGCTAACGCCTAGTGTTCTATATCTAGTACACCAAATTTGAATGCCTGTTCCGTTCTTTGAAGTAAAGCCGCAGTTTCGACCGTTTGTTTTCAAGAATCCTAACTTACGCAGTAAACACCTTAAAAAGCACAACGCAAATATATTAAGTAGGTGAGCAGAAACAAAAATAAGCGAGTTCTCACCCCAATTCGTTGTGAGTGCGCAGTTTTGCTGTAATTGGCGCGCAATTATTATACGTATGGATGAAACAGTACTTTGAACCCTGTGTGCGTACTCTTTGGGTACTAGAAAAGGAAATAGTCAAAAGGAAATATTCAATAGTTGAAGAGACGCGAAAACAAGTGTCTAGTACAGTGAATGGGTTAAGACGCAGTCTTGTTTTGTTTGGCTGCTTTTTCCTGAAACAAGTGCCCACCACCGACCAAATAACCAGTAGTTATATGGCTGTTGTAGGCGAAGAATAATGCGCCAAGATATTGTAATAACTAAGGAAATATGGAATTTATATCTAAATGACAATTATAAATTCTTTTATATTCGAATAGGAAAAGCCTCCTTTAAATAAGTGATTTGTGACATCGCCTTACTTGTGATCTACGCAACATCGTTTTTGAATGGTATATTGGGTATAATTCGAAATACATGCGCACACTCAGACTCCCTATGTGTAAATAGTTTGTAGATTTATTTAGTTGAAAAGTGTAGATTAGCGGAACCGTATGCTCGCACCTGTTTGACCAAAGGCTTTTCAGGCTGAATGAGTCCCATTGAAGGCCCAAGAATCGGCTGGGCCAACTCTGATTCCAAAACTTGTATAATTGATGCCTATAGCAAAATGACGCAGTGGTTTGATGTCATGGGTTAAGCATGCGAGGCTCGAAATTATGCCTTATTTAAAAGCTGCGGTTTTGTTTCGTTGTTGGAGATCTTTTCTATCGTTCGTGCCGTTCCTACTTGTGCGGTTCAAAAGTCTTTGTTGCTTCGGATGAATCCTTACAAAGGTTACCAGTATACTATTCACCTACACCGGAGGTGTAGGGAATCATCCAACTACGCGGGATTCACCTACTTAAACTTAAGGAAAGAAAACAAGAAGTGCGCAATGCAGAAAGGCCACGTAGAGTGGCGACACTGTCGCTGTGCTTCGCGGCTGGACTGCCGGTGCAGGCACGCTGCAAGTGAGGCAAGTCCAGACATGTACAGTTATGCACACCGCACCACTGCTGTCGCTTAGCACTGCGTAAATAAATGATTTCGTAAGACATGAACGTCATAAATATTTTCCACAACGTTATTTGTACCCAGAAGTGCTTGAACACAGGGACACCGCTGTCACTTTTTTACCAAAGTAGGGCCTGGCGGCCAGTCGGCTGCTCAAGACCCGCGAAAATTCAAGACCCTAGGAGCGCGTCAGGCCCGTAGCCGGGGGGGGGGGGGGGGGGGGATTTTCACCTTTCCGTATTCATCTCCTACGGCGTTGAGTGCATCGGAATTCTATATGGCGCACATGGAACCCAACAAGTCTCAAAGTAATCAAAGTAGAGTCTATACATGGCTTGCACGTGACGTCACGTCCGCCCGCGCCGCTGCGTCCGCGCCATGCCGGAGCACCGCGCGCGCCGCCTTCGCATCTGATCGCGTGCGCTTATGCGGTCTCACTGTGTTTTCTAAGCGGATTTCACCGCTCCTCGCGAGAAATGCCACCCGTTTACAGTAGGCCTGCGTTTAACGAGGCATTTTACGCAGGAATGATTGGTTCGGCGCGTGCACGATATCAAGAAAAAGTGAAACTGTGCGACGATGTGGACCCGTACACGTTGCGACTGAGTGCGGATACGACGATGGACGTTAGCGCTTTCGCCGAGGTCTCGCACGGATGCATTGTAAACTGCCTAGTTTACAATGCATCCGTGCTTCGCGACACTGGAGGAAATGAAGGCTTATAAATCGCTTGAATCCCACAACTACTTCACAAGCGGTTGGGTGAAAACACTGTCGGCGAAGCGGCTGCAAGGAGAAAAGGTGCTCCTACTAGGAGATGCAGGCTGCAGCCCCCGTTTTCCATGCCGCATTTTGTTTATAACATTCAGAGGCATTCCCTGGTTAGTCAGTGGTGCGTGCAGGAGACATGCAAGATTGGAGCTTGGTGCGCAGAGAAGAAACGAACTGATATTGTCCATTTAACAATCACGCAAAAGCGGAGTTTATGTGCTAGGGTCTGAAAATTTTCAAACAGGATATGGAGCTTGCGCGAGTGTTTTGTGGCTGGGAGAACGATGTGCGTACTTTCCATGCTTTATTTGGATCGATATTTCTGCATTGTTTACATGTATGTTTTGATTTCAACAGTTTTCAACGGGCTGTCTGTGTATGTGCGGTCGTCGTCACCGTCGTCGTAGCGCTTTTCGGGTGGCGTTGCGCCGACTCCAAAAGCTCTTGCCGGTGCAGCGGTCACCGCGTCGACCTCGGGAGTCGTTCGTTTAAACCATCGCCTTGCAGCACGCTCGTAGCGCGCAGTGCCTTCATTATTTGCTTTGTAGCCTAGCAAAAGCATTGGCGCCCAGTCCGAGTTCGTTTCTTCACAGAGCTTGGACGGTCTTCCTACAAATGCAAACAAATGTGATTCTAGTGCAGCGTTAAGTGCGCATTATGTAATGTTGCGCAGGCTTAGCTGTTACGAAGTGGGCGCCGCACACTCGAATGTTTGGGAGATCGCCCTTGAGATCAGCACGCTTGATACGCGCAAGCCACAGGCTGCGCCGCTTCGAGCTAAGTGCTTTCGTTCGTTCGTCTTGCCATTCCACAACCTTCGGAAGCCGAAAAAGGTTCGTGTTTGCCGACTCCTTCCTCGAGCTGCTTTTACTGCGGTTGCAACACCCAACAACTGCGCAAATAGCCATTGCAAAACAGTCATTCGCATACGACTAACAGCGTGGTGCCATATGGTGGTGCTCCGGGTGCTCCGGTATGGCGGAAACCTAACCCAGCATTGGCGGAAGTGACGTCAGTGCAAGCCATGTATAGACGTTTTCACGAGGGCGCTTCCGACGGTCTGGCGTGGAGAGTATGTGTCAGTGTTGCCTGTTCGGTCTGGACTGTGAGCTTGCCTTGCGCTTGCATTGCGGAGTGGTAGCTTTCCTTCGATGTTTCCGTTTATTTTTGTCACAAATGACTTACGCTCGTAAATAATGCATATATACTTATCAAAAGGCTACAGGCCAGCACTGTGAAGTTTATGGGTGCACAAACAACCAGCGGAAAATAGCGATTTTGGGGACTAAGTGTGTCCACAACACAGCACTCCGCGAGACCACTGCCGCGACGTGGTATGTTCACGCTTCGCCGGTTTCCTGCATCACCTGAAGACTTGGCATTTCAGTCTAATGTCAACCAATGCACACATCAGTAAGATAACGCATTTGGGTAAACTCTTTTCGGCGCATTTCCCACTAGGTTGCGAGAATTGTCAGCGCTTCGTTAATTGCAAAATTTTCTCGTATGTAGTGGCAGAGGCTACATTTGTTATTCTTTCAAACACGACTTCATTCCAGTGCCTAATACGGGGGTCACACGGCGAACTTTTGATCGTGATCGAGCCCGATATGGGTCGAATTTCTTGGTCGCGATTGGCTTCTTTGCTCAGGGAGCCAATCGCGGTCGAATATTCCGATCCAGATCGGTCACTTCAAAAGTGGCTTTGTGACACCAGTATAAGACAAATTGGAGCACTCTGCGAGAGAACTAGTCGGTAAATACACTTCGCAGCGATCTGGAAAAATCGTGTCCCATTGAATATGTATGCAGACCCTGTGTCCACCAAAACATTGTCTCTGCGTTCACACGCACCCTGCGGGGCCCTGCCCATAAAGGTAATTAACTTCAACAGTGTTGTGCTGCATCGAGCTCACCCATCTTTGAGCGTTGTATATGTGCTTGGGCAGCAAGAGTATGCAAAAACGAACGTGTCAACCTCATTAGCGCGGCCTAGCGCCAGTGTTAGAGTTCGGGAACCGTAATGCGCTAACTGTGCGTGGCGTAGAAACGCGCTATGTGAGCCCGCGCAAGTAAGAACGTAAAAAACGGTATTCGCATGGGTACGCGGACAATAGCATCATGCTTGCAAGAATAACAGTAACGAAAAAAAAAATCGCACAGTCGATCAAGTGAAATACGTGCGTGCAGTGACTGCTTCGCTGACCACTAAGCGCTTTTCACTCACGGTCAGTAGTGGTTTACAGTCATATCCATATGTATTTAGGCAATTGTTAAGACTCGACATTACTTTATTATGAACATAGCACAGTGAGAAAGTGTAAGGGAAAGAAGAGAAAGAGCAGAGATGGCCCTAATGCTGCAATATTATTGGCTTTTTTCGCTTCAGAGATAGCGCACACGAACAATTCTTGCCGTACGCGATATCTTCAATACAAACTTCGCGCACGATCTACGTTAAGGTTCACCGTGAGCGAAGCTTGTTCCAAATTCAGACATTCGAAAGAAAAGCCATTCCAGGTAAACAAAGGTAAAAAATAGGTAAACAAATATATCTTTATAACAAGTCATGTTATAATCCCTATTGGGATTGACAGTATGTATAAATAAATAAAATACTAAAATAAAAATGTACCCACCTGGGCTGTATCAGTTGTGCTGGCATAGGTGATCACTGTCGCGCATCGGTTCGCTGCAGGTATACCGCGCTGCTCGATCGCCACGCTTATGCTTTGACATTTGGTTATAAGCACCCTGCACTGCACCAGATCCAATAAATTTTGCATGATTGAGCTGTTCAGTTGCGTCGGAAGCGTATGGAGTAACCACCGCATATCTACCAACCACTGACACGCGTCGTCGGGCCGCCGGTGCCTGGTTCTAAGCATTGCCCGACAGCTACGTACGCGCCTGCTTTCGCTAAATGAGGCAACCCTCAACCGCGAAACGTAATGGTGATCAGATTCAATCGACGATACGGTCACGTGTGCCCAGCAATAACAATGAAATATACCGCTGATTAGCACGCCAGGTCTCGACGAAGCAGACGCGGCTGCCGCCGCTACCGACGAAGAAACACCACATCCACTGGTGGGCTTGCTGTTGCCATGGCACACTACACTGAGCGCTCACTCGAGCACGTGAAACATGTAACAAGTCAAGCGGCACAAGACAAGCGAAGCGGAAGAAAACAATCGAAATAATGCGCGGCGAAGATCACACAACCGAACTGCGGCCGGCCTGCTCTCGCTAGGCGCACAGTCCAAAATGGCGGCGACGCTAGACGTCGCTCGTGTCGGCCAATGGCGCTACTCAAACGTCGGTTTGTGAAAAGTAGAGTGTACTAGATAATGGTCGAGTGGGCCGAACGGCGCTCTCCCGCTGAGGCGCCGCGTGTGGAAAAGTTTTGCGAGGGCGCTGCGAGCGAACTGGATTGGGGCGGAGACGCGCTCCGCGGCATATTCAACGCACTTTCGCTGCGGGCGCCGAGGCGGATTGCGCATAGTACGCTCTTAAAATAATGCTTCATTTCAACTGCAAATTTATGTTTACACCATCTTGCCAAACATATATATTTGAGGCATGGGATTATACAACGCGTCGTCTTCAGTTTTGTTGTCGTTGTCAAGCGCGTCGTCTGCTAGCGAGCGCGCGTTCGCTACGCGGACGCTGGCGGCGCCCAGTTTTTCTCGGCAGAACGTCTGTGTAGTACATTTGTTTTTATGTTTTAGTTGCTTTGGTGCGCTCATGACTCTTGACGGCGGTGTACCAAAGGTAGTTTCAGGTCAAGTGAACCATTGTTTGTTAAACGTGTCTTCTAAAAGCAACTGGCATCTCTGCACATGAGCTACGTACGAAATTTTATTATTGATAGCTTGGCATTTACGCGCGCTTCTGTCGGTGGATATTGATCAGGAACACTGATCGAAGAAACAATAATTAAAGTGAAATAAACCAGGTTTATTAGCTGCGTGGCGCGAAGAATGACCGATGTATTTCTACTAATTAAATCAAAGGTACATTGAGATGGTACAAATGGTACAGTGAGAACTCCCGACCTGTGCACTGTTGCATACGAAACACACGTATTAGATGACTAAGGCACATAAAACTCTCATTCGCAGGAAAATAATATTTCATAGCAGGCAATTAAAACTATATATATATAGATATATATATATATATATCAGGATATATATTATATATTTGCGTGTGTGTGTGTGGTGTGTGTGTGTGTGTGTGTGTGTGTGTGTGTGAAAGTGTTATTGATATGCTGTACGACGCCGACGATGCAAGTGCGGACTGTTATTCCGAATGATTGTGCTGCCGGAGAGTTGTGGCTGTTGCGCAGAGGCGCAGTTCCTGAGAAAATTAACGCAGGGGTGTAATAAGTCCGGCTAATAAGCTGCTAATAAGCCCTGATAATAAGTGTAATAAGCTGTCATTCAATATAAATGCCCCGTTTTGGGGCAGCCTGTAAATCTGCCAACTTGATTCAGGCAAGGAAAACTGTTTTTTTGACAGTCTCACCATCTTTGCAACCCATTAAAACTGGGTGCCCCATGTGGTACCACACTTATCTTCTTGAGCGAACGCAGCAGATCTACACATATCTGTACGTGTATGTGAGGTATGCCGTTTCTCTAATTGCTTCATTATTGTCGTTATGATAGTGCGTCGAATAACTGAAAGCAGCCGTTTATAATATACAAGCTGCTTAGTTGAGCGGACAGACATTTGGGAATAGCATTACATTTATGTATGAAATATAGGATAAGCGTAAGATGTTTTTTCTCGGAAATCAGACTCGAGAATAATTTATTTGTTTACATTCCTAGCAAAAAGACGAAGAACGCAACCACCTGTCTTTTTTTTTTTTTTTAGTTCGACCAAATTGTGGGTTTTACGTGGCAAAACCACGATATGAGTATGAGGCACCCGGTTTAGATTTCCCCACCTGGGGCTTTTTAACGTGCACCTAAATAGAAGTACACGAGTGTTTTCCATTTGTTCCCATCGAATTCCGCGACGGATTGAACCCGCGAGCTCCAGTTTAGCAACGCAACGCCGTATATCCACTATACCGGGTGTTCGAAATTAAGGTTTAGGGGATTTTTAAAAATCTCCTGTGGCAGTTAGCACAATTCTCATTGATGAGCTGGGTTATTCGAAGAGGCGGACATTAGTAGCACGAGAATCGAAACACCTATTCAACTTATTAACAAAATTGATTAATGAACTTCTTAGTTAATTACTTTACGACACATGTTGCAATTTACGAATTGTAGCCGGTGAGGTTGCAAAACGCATCCACTTGAAATGAATTTCCAGAATGACACCAGAATGACACCGACCGCGATAAATGACCCCGTACCCATTACTCCGCATTCTGTTACGCGAGTAAGGCAGAAACTTGAATAGAATGTTGTGCTGCAGTTTTTTTTTTTTCTTTTTTTTCAATAACGATGCTTCCCGTAAATCTGAGTACCCGCCGCCGGGGCTCAGTTAGCTGAGGCGTTGCGCTGCTGAGGACGAGTTCGCGGAATCGAATCCCGGCCGCAGCGGCCGCATTTCGATGGAGGCGAAATGCAAGAAGCCCGTGTGCTTGCGTTGTAGTGGACGTTAATGAACACCAGGTGGTCAAAATTAATCCGGAGCCCTGCACTAAGGCGTGCCTTATAATCATAACTGGTTTTGGCACGTAAAAACCCCCCAAAGAAGAATGAAATCTGAGTACAAGGTGCCGGATGGGGCAGATATGCTTTACTTGTTTGAAGCGGCAAGCAGGAAGGTTACATTTCTTTCTTTTGCGTTCCGCAAGACCTACTGATGGAAAACTATATGCGCAACAATACACACGAGATATACATGCTGCTTGAAGAACGAGAAAAATATTTGTTCTCCAAAGGGAACCGTACAATAACATAGTAGAATGAAAGCCGACACTGCGGCCGCAATGCACGCGCAATCATCGAGCGGCATTAAAAAATAAAATGAAGAGAAAGAAAGGCATTTGTTCTTAAGACATATATACATGTCATATTCGAATATGAACACCATTCGAGAGGTCTGAACGCAAATACCAGCGCGCGAAGTAGTGCGATTGACCCTGCCGAGCAGTATCGCCAGCAGTTTCCAACGGCGCGACCTTGATGCGGCCCAATCCAGTTCGATCGCAGCGCCGCCACAGTATTTTTCCACGTCGGGCGCCTCACTGCAAAGCATGCGCCGCCCCAGCCGCTCGTCCCACTCGACCATATTCTGGTACACTCTAGTGAAAAGGTCTATAGGCCTTTTCATCGGGCGAGGAGGATAGGGCGCGCGACGAGCCTTTCCTCCTCTCTGGCTTGTGCGAGCCGGCGCGGCGCGACTTGAATGTGTTGCCGGTCGCGCGCTGCGGAACGATTCAGAGGTGTTTAACTAGTTCTGAGTGCAATTTACGGGATGTCAATTCTTACGAGGTCGTCGAACAACCACTGTGTAGCCTTTAGGTGCAGCAGCAGCTACAGTATCTGGAAACTTCTCTTGCATGTGCAAGAATGCGACGCGCATCATCAGCCGTGGTGGGTGTATGTGTTGTGAACTGTTGGATGTATCGGTTTTCACTCGACGAAGAATTGTTGTAAAACATTTGCATCAGCCACCGGCATCGTTCTCACGCATTTTAAGTCTAGTAGACTTCAAATCACTATGTCTACGTTGGCCTCCTGCAAGAGGCCGAAGGCTTTGCTCCATACAGCGAGCACTGCGGTTTTCAAGCCAACATGATACACACAATTGCTTCGTGCTTACATCAGCATTGCCTTTTTTGCCATGTAAGGCACAATATACAAAGGGGATCGTGTAAAGAGAACCCAACAGCTATTTGTAAGTACACAATTTCCGTAATGTGGGTGAATGCGTCGTAAATGACTGAACTTAAGAGACTAAAAAAAAAAAGAGTTCCTATGTCCTCCTTTTGCGGCAAAATAAAACAGAACACGGGATAACGACGCAATAAGACTCCGCATGGTCGTGCCGTATGCTTGGACCACTTGGACCATACGCTATATAGAACAAACAGATCTATAACACAGCATTTAGTACTGCCTCGGGTGCTCGCACAGTCTGCACCTGAGCGTTCGACCACTAGAAAAGTGTGATTCACACTGTACTGTATGCGGTTATTATTAACCAAACTATTTTATTTGTAGGCGGAAACCTTGCCCAGCAAATAGGGCAGTAGCCCAGTGCATCTACACATAACAACTTGAACGCTTGTCAAAGTAAACAGCACGACTTATTCTCCAGCAGAACGGTACCCTCGCTGTTAGGATTGTCAAATGTTTCGTAACTATACTCGTTGCAGCTAAACCAGAGCTTAGAATTACAGTGCTGAGAATGCTGCAGTAAGGTAACATTCGTGAAACGAACTTTCAGAAATACCTAACTGATATCCGAGGCTGATTGTAAGCTCAAATAAACGCGCGCACCTCGTGCTGGTTGCTCCGTCCGCCCTAACACCAGCAGTTACTCCAGCCGCTTAATTACTTCAGGCTTAAATTCCTTCACTACGCCTCAAAGAACCATTCCCCACGTAGAAGACGCCATTTCATGCTAAATAGACCGTGCGAGTGCGAAAAAATCCACCAGAAACTGCCACCGAACGTACACCACAGCATACAACACGGGCGTTAATTCGCCCAAACCAGCATGCCAACTGCCCATAGATGGCGCCACCAGAGCTGTCATCATGGGTGACAGTGTTGGCCTCGGGAAAGTTCCAGGGGTCGCACGGAGCAGGCAGGCTTGCCTCCTGGGACAAGCTGGGCAGGGATGTGTTCCGAGGAAAATTCCAGGCCTCATCCTGTGCTGCATCGCCAGCACCCCCTTCATGGTGGGACATTCCCCAGAAAGTCGTTTGAGAGTGGGGCAGGCCACGTGCTCCAGACCACGGCACATCCTGCAAAGGGGGCACATCCAAGTCGAGTAGTGACACAGCAGCTCCTTTGCTAACAGCTGGGCCACCACCTGATGCTGCGCTGCTGGCACCAGACGAGCCACTATTTACCGAACAGGTCGGTGATGCTGGCGGAGAATCGAAGCTGATCAGCAGCGCCCCATTGTCTTTGCCTGTAGCACCAGAGAGAGCCACACGATGGGGTGTGAGGGAGCCTATGACAGTGTAATCCAAAAGGATTTGTGGGACATACTGGGCACTCTAGAGATGTAAGATGGAGTAAGAAATCTTTTAAAAGATATCTATAAAATTAACAAGGTGCTTATAAAATGGGAAAACAAGGTATCTGGGCCTATAGAGATACAGCAGGGGCTTAGGCAGGGGTGCCCTCTGTCACCTCTGTTGTTCATGCTGTATTTACAAGGATTAGAGAAAAAATTAGAGAGGAGCGGACTTGGCTTCAACCTTTCCTATTTCAAGCAAGGAGAGGAATGATTAAACAGTCATTACCAGGACTGATGTATGCGGATGACATTGTACTTATGGCTGACAGCAAGGAAACTTGCAGAGATTAATGGACATCTGTGGTAAAGAGGGAGATAGCTTAGGTTTGAAGTTTAGTAAAGAAAAATCGGCAGTCATGACTTTAATGATAATCAGGGCAGCGAGCATAGGATACAGGAGGTTACGCTGGAGGTGGTGGATAAGTACAAATATCTTGGAGTGTGGATAAACAATGGGGCTGAGTACCTAACGGAACATGAAAAATATGTGACGGCTAAAGGTAGCAGAAATGCAGCTGTGATGAAAAATAGGGCCGAGTCAAGACCGAGTCAAATGTACCGAGTCAAGTACCAAGGTATAGACACGTTGTGCTGTGCGTGTGGCGAAGAAGAGGAAACGGCTGAACACCTCATACTTTTTTGTAAAGGGCTTAACCCTACAGTGCAAGGCAACGGGGCTGATTTTTTCAAAGCATTGGGGTTTAGGGACAGTGAAGGCAAAATGGACTTTAAGCGGGTAGAAATAACCAAACAGAGGTTATCTGATTGGTGGATAAAATCAAGGCAGGGGTGAAATTTCACCCCTGCCTTACATATTTTTCATGTTCTGTTAGGTACTCAGCCCCATTGTTTATCCACACTCCAAGATATTTGTACTTATCCACCACCTCCAGCATAACCTCCTGTATCCTATGCTCGCTGCCCTGATTCGGTCTATATACAGTGGCGCCCCCCAGCAGATTATGCAGCGCCGACCGTCGCGCCTCTAACCTAAGCTGCTTCGGATTATCGCGCGCGGAGCCGCAGGTGTTGCCATTCGTTGCGCAATCCGGAGAGGAGAGTAGCGTCGGAGAGGAGAGGAGGAATGCCGAGAGGATAGGAGATGAGACAATGACAGGAGAGGAGGTGGAGGAGAATGCGCAGTAGGGGTGTGGACGCCGCACGGCGGATGGATGGATGGAGTGAGGGAGGGAGGGAGTGACATAGCCCCGACCATAAGATGCTTCGCATCTCAAAAAAAGTTCCTGGCCTGGAGCGCGCTCCTGTGCAACCTTGTCAAATCGGGTGCCGCCGTTCGAAGCAATCCCGTGAAAGCGCTGGTATGGTGTTTGCGGCGTGAGACGAGACCGCATCACGCAGCGCGCCCGCAGTGTGTGGACGCAAGACGATTCTCGCATGGATTACTGGGGCTTGCGGTGGCCTCTGTGCCACCAACAGACATTTCTGGGGGCGCCGAAGGGCACACATTCGGCAGCAGCATGAGCACAAATCGCCCAGTTGCGTGCACGCTTCAATAAGGGGAATATTTCTCGTTTTTTTTTTCTTTCTTTCTTTTTGCTGGGAGGCGGACTTCAGCCCCACACACTGTTCAAATCAAGTGTAGTTCATTTTGTAATGTAGCCGATACGGGTAGCACCACGTAAAACAGCAATTGTAGGCGCTCAGCTTCAATAAAACCAGTGTTGCACGTTTGCAGTTTTTCATTGGTAATTAAATCTCAGGTGTTCGAAATACCTCTATCGTGTATCACTAATTACTACAAAAGTAAAAAAAAAGCTGCTTACGTTCATTTGTTAAGAGCGTTTACTAGCAGTGCGTTTGTCTTGCGCCCTACTGAAACAATTCTGACGTTCTTCAAACACGTGCAGAGACCGAAAAACGGTGGTGCATTCGCTACATTGTAGTAGCACGTATTACTAAGCAACACAAAAGCACTGGCAGTACTTAGGGCTCTTGCCAGCTTTTCGCCCAACTTAACAAAGTTCGACGCGCACGCTAGCGGCGCAGAACCAGCACAACAGCACTGACGGGAAACCCACGGATGTTGGCGGCGACGCTGTTGTCGCACGGGCTGGCATCCAAGTTCTCCGCCTCTCGGCAATGCATGGCGCGTGCTCCCCTGAACACACTAACCCCTTCTGGTACATTGTAGTGCGACTGCCCCGCTAATAGGGAGATAGCGAGAAGCAGCGCGCGGGTCAAGGTCGATCCACATAGGTCGCGAAGCTTCGGGCGAAAAGCGGTTCAGAACCAATTGTCACCAACATCAGCAAGGGTGGTTATGGGAGCAGCGATTGAAGCGCGACTATGTTTGGAGGGAATAAACTGGAAAGAAAAAGACGTTTCTTTAATTAAAGCGACACGCAGTTATTTCATCAATTCACAAGAACAAAATTTCTAATCCATTTTATATACGCATGGCGACAAGATACAACTCTATTTTACTTGATCATTATTAATAAATACATTTTTTCAGCGCCCACCGTGAGAGCGCCCATCGATAGCGGCGGGCGTTGATGCCGCTATCACTTGCAATGCCATGCAACTCTTGGAGTGCGTGGAAAGGCACGCTCGTAAAGTTCACCTGTTACAATACGCCCCCTCACATGTTGTGTTGTTTTGCATGTCGACGTTTGTCTTAATTAGGTGACGGGTAGTTTATTGTTTCTTAACCTGTGCAGTCAAAAGTAGTGAGTTGTGACCGTCAGATACTTGTTTACTTTAGTTGTTTCGCGCGACAGCGCTTGCCGACGGGCTTGGCATCCGACAAAAGAACGAGCACTCTTCGCAATCTACGCCCAAAGCGTTCGTCGGCCTCCAAAGAAAGTATGTTCTGTGCAGCGATGCGATTTCGACACCCGTATGGCTGATCTTTTCCGGCATCGCTTTTCGCGCTGAAAACTCGGAACACCCATGAAGTCGAATGGCGGGGCATTTGAATATACAGCTCTAATGGCAGGCCTCCGAAAACAAATTTCGCGCCTATGAAAAAAAAATGACGTCACTTCTGTTTTTGACGGATATGACGTCAAATTATTTTTTTTCCGCCGGAAGTGTTCCCTCCTCACACAGATGGCGCTAAGCCCCATGAACCGCGGTAAGCAACCATGTTTTGAACGTATGGGCTTCTATGGAAGCTTCGCTACCAGGTATATCTACCTTGTGCAATGCGCCTAGCTCGTATTCTGTGACAAGCCGCGAAGGAAGCTCGCTAGTTGTGCCAGTTTCTGGCTGTTTACGGCAAGGTGGACGCCGACATAACCTTAAATAGCTGCTAAGTGATATCTTTTTTCATTCGGAATGTCACAGACTAAAGGGTGTGTGCCTACAGCATGGGTTTGAAAAATCGGGCCACATTCTCACATTCCTACACAAGAACTTAACATTATATGGTTTGACAGGAAAGCATTTCTTATTTCTTATGCGCAATTGTCTTTTTTCAAGCCATTCGGCACCGGTGTCCAGAATTTCCGGCACTTAACTCTACCGAGCTGTTGAGCTCCTAGGGATGCGAGTACTAATTAATGAAAGACAAGCTAATTGAGAGATTTCGATTGAGAGCGTTCGCGACTTGTAGATTATTCGCAAAAAAGAAAAAAAGAGAGAAACAGACCTTGAACATTATTCTCGGAGTAGCTATGGGGACATGAACATTTTTTTTTCGGTTTTTTATTGGTGAACATAATTTTATGACAAATGCAGCCTCCAAGGACCCGCTTGTACGATTGTGATGAACACGAAATTTAAGTTGCAGTAAATATGTGCCCAAATATGTGAACTAACATCATGCATGAAAAGACACTGCACTGGTTAACAGAGCCGGCCATAAAGGATTTTCTTTCCAAAATGTTGCAATATCTTCCGCTCGAATTGATCGTCCGCAAAATGGAGCTGAAACGTGATAGCGCTTTCTGAATATAGTCGAGGCAAGAAACATACTACGCGTACTTCAATTTAATTCCGTAACGGCGCACGTATGGAGCAGTTTTTGTTGTATACATGTCAAAACATGTTAGTTATCTACTGTGTAATATCATAGTGGGATTCATGCCTTGTACCAATCAAAAAATGCTTCTATGAAAAAATATTTGCCACACAGAGACGCACGTAAACGCACAAAGGGCAAAACGTATCACGCTTCCATGGAATTCGAAGTGCTATTCACGAAAGTTCTGAATGAAGACGATACAGATAATTAATTAGGCGAAGGCTAAGTCGTAGGCACAACATTTCTGTTTTTGTTTACCACAGAGGAGGAGCAGCGTGGCCAACTTCCTTTCATCGACATCCTTGTGAAATGCGAAGAAAAAAAGCTAGTCATTCAGTGTATACAGAAAGAGTACCCACACGGGTCGCTATTTACATTTCAATTCTGTTCACCCTGCCTCCCACAAGAGGTCCGTAGTTGCCTCGCTTGTGAACCGTGTGAACAGGGTCTGCAAAAAACAAGAATACATATCTGCCAGCACGGGGAACTCTCTAAAAGCGGCTACCTTGACTCGTTTGTGCACTCCGTGGAACGTCACCTAGCACTTCCAGCACGCACGTCCTAAGAATCGTGCTCCTGTACCGTTATGTCCCTGGGAGCACTTGCCGCGTGTTCTACACCCCTACAGTGTACAAGTAGCGCATGTTCCTACAAAAAAAGTTGAGGTACTCCCTTGTAAACATAAAAGACGAGCTACCAAGTCATATCCCGGCCACGGCGGCCGCATTTCGATGGGGGCGAAATGCGAAAACACCCGTGTACTTAGATTTAGGTGCACGTTAAAGAACCCCAGGTGGTCCAAATTTCCGGAGCCCCTCACTACGGCGTGCCTCATAATCAGAACTGGTTTTGGCACGTAAAACCCCATAATTCAATTCAATTTGAGCTACCAAAAGAAAATTCCCAGGTGTTGTCTACAGCATCCCATGCGCCGACGTAAGTCTGCGAGACAGGCAAGACTGAAGCAGCACATGTATGATGTCAGAAAGAAGCTCGTAACTGCAAATGCTCTGGCCAAACACGCAGAAGCAACTCGTCATGAAATAGACTGGGATAGCGCAAAGATAATAGAAAAAGAAAAGAACAGCACTTCTCGGCTTTTGCTTGAATCCCTGATAATTCAGACCACCGAACATACATTTAATCGCAACAACGGCAACTTTCCCCACGTGTACACATGTTGCTTACGTCACGTGTTAAAGCCTACATAACCAGACCTTTTCCGCTTTCACCTTCATTGTGAACAAGGCTCCCGTACGGGAGCCGAAACGTCTTAATAGTATATATTTTTGAAAGCTTTCGTGGTTGGTGTCCATTTTAATTGTTGCCAGGTTAAATTTTGTTCGATAGTTCATTAAAGCTTTCGTGGTTGGTGTCCATTTTAATTGTTGCCAGGTTAAATATTGTTCGATAGTTCATTAGCGTGATTAGTAATGAGCTTTTCAGTTACTTTACTAATAAATTGGGAGGATAGTTACAGGCAATAATTATTAAAAAACATTCGATCTCCCTTTTTTAAATACAGTTATTACTTCTCCTTGTTTGAGACTCGTTGTAATAACGCCGGTACGAAATGCAGTGTTGATAACATCATAACGGGCAAAAGATAACTCACGAGCGACAAGTTTGATTTTAAATGGGTCAGTTCACAACCTGTTGTCTCCAGACCTACTATATTAGTGTGAAGAGCTTCATCTGATGAACTAGGTTTTAAGAAAAAAGAGTGAGGCAAGTGATCCGTTGCCACTAACCTTGAAAGGTTAGTGGCAACGGATGCAGAGTCTTGAAAAAGGATTCATTACATAAATTAGCGACATCTATAGGATTACTTGGAGTGCTGGTGCTGTCCGTAAACTGTGACACAAGTGCATCCTGTTGATTAAGATTTAAAAATTCTTTAATTACGTTTCAATTCTTTCTGCAGTCATTCCCATTTTCGAGCACATTATTTTGATAGTAGGTTCCCTTAGACTGTTTAAATAAGAGGGTGAGAGTTCGTGAATGCAACTTAAAACGGGCCCTTAAGACGAGGGTAAATGGCTGGTGATTTACTTTTTGTAAAGAATATATTTTTTTTTATATACTGTGCAGTAGTCCTCTTGTAACCCACGGGTTTCTAAGAGTGGAATGCCAACGCGGTATGGCGTGCAAGTGTTTATAATATCTGCTAGTTTCTGAGTCAATGTATTGAATGCTTTGTTAACGCAAGATTCTTCAGATAATAGTCCCCAGTCAGAGCGAGATACCATATCCACAAATTTCGCAGAGTCAGAAGAACACTTACCCATTTTAATTTTACATTCTGTTTGAGTATATAATAAGAGAAAAATCGGATAATGGTCTGTCAGAATAAACTTGACCACTCCAGTTTTTTGATTAGACATGAAGTTACTGAGTACATGGTTAAGCGTATTCCAACCGGAAGAAGCACATCGTGTCGGAGAATCCAGTGGAGATTCTAAGGCATGTCCAATGTAGCACTTCGAGTACTGGACACAAGAATTATCGTAAATATTTGAAATGTGCGTGTCGCCTACAATGATTACATCATAACTTCTGGTAATGAACTTGCTTAGTATACTATCAACACCACAAGAATCATCGTGAGAGGATGGGGAATGGTAAATTGAACCAATGCTAGTTCTTTTGTTAGATGACGAAAGTAATGGCGAAATTCAAGCTAAAATGATTCGCATTTAGCCTCAGAAAATGTCATAACGGCGCGCCGTTTATATTATAACGTATTAGACATAAATATTGCTTATCTGCCGTGGCAGTCAGCCACACAATGAAAATATTTAGCATGATAACACGGTATGAAAAATAGGTTATCATTAGCTGCAGATATCCATGTTTCCGATAGACATATGAGCGAAAAGTGGTGATCCGTTGAGTAAGAAAATTAACCATGTTATCAAAGTTTTTGGGTAAGCTTCGGGCGTTAAAATGTATGATGGAAATGTGAGAAGTGGAAACAACTAAGTTGCTTCAGCTCGCGAACAGTGTGTGACGCCGTGGTCTGAGACAGTCATCAAGGCTAGCGATAGTGCTTTTAGGTAAAAAATCACCGCATATCCATGAAGTGAATGATGATGAGTGGGCGAAGCACCGGGGGGTCATTCGGTTAACCGTGAATCCCCCGACGCCGGCAAGCGGACCCAGAGGCAGCGAGAGCGTGGGAAGCGGCGGCAAAACGGCGGAAGTGTTCTCTACCTGAGTTGGTGGCCCCGATGCTCGATTCAGCGCGAGCTTCGCGAGCCCTCAGCTCCGGGTCCGCTTGCCGGCGTTGCCGTACTGCTGCAGCATTGCGAGCCCTCAGGTCCGGTCCGCACGCGCGTTGCCGTGCTGCAGCAGCTTCGGAAGCCCTCAGCTCCGGGTTCGTTTGCTAGCGTTGCCGTTTGGCTGCAGCTTCCCGCCCTAGACTCGGGTCCGCATCATCAGCTATATTTATGTCCACTGCAGGACGAAGCCTCTCCCTGTGATCTCCAGTTACCCCTGTCTTGCGCCATCTGATCCCAACTTGCGCCTGCAATTTTCTTAACTTCATCACCCCACCTAGTTTTCTGTCGTCCTCGACTGCGCTCCCTTCTCTTGGTATCCATTCTGTAACTCTAATGGTCCACCGGTTTATCGATCCTACGCACTACATGACCTGCCCACTCCATTGTTTTTCGCTTAATGTCAACTAGAATATCGCTATTCCCCGTGCTCTGATCCACACCACTCTCGCTTCCGGTCTCTTAACGTCAGGCATAACATTTTTCGTTCCATCGCTCTTTGTGCAGTCCTTAACTTGTTCTCGAGCTTCTTTGTTAACCTCCAAGTTTCTGCCCCATATGTTTGCACCAGTAGAATGCAATGATTGTACACTTTTCTTGTCAACGACAGTGGTAAGCTCCCAGTCAGGATTTCACAATGCCTGCCGTATGCACTCCAACCCAATTTTATTCTTCTGTAAATTTCATTCTCATGATCAGGGTCCCCTGTGAGTAATTGACCTAGAAAAATGTACTCCTTTACAGACTCTACTGGCTGACTGGCGATCCTGAATTCTTGTTCCCTTGCCGGGCTATTGGACATTATCTTTGTCTTCTGTGTATCAATCTTGAACCCCACTCTTACACTTTCTCGGTTAAGGTCGTCAATCAATTTGTACCCATTGTTGCTGAATAGGACAATGTCATCTGCAAACCGAAGGTTGCCGAGATATTCACCATTGATCCTCACTTCTAAGCCTTCCCAGTCTAAAAGCTTGAATACTTCTTCTAAGCATGCAGTGAATAGCATTGGAGAGATTGTGTCTCCATGCCTGACCCCTTTCTTGATAGGTATCTTTCTACTTTTCTTGTGGAGAACCAAGGTTGCTGTGCAATCCTTGTAGATATTTGCCAAGATATTCACACATGCCTCCTGTACTCCTTGATTACGCGATGTCTCTATGACTGTTGGTATATCTACTGAATCAAAAAATTCAAGTGGCACTTAGTTCTTCCTACGTGGATGAATGTGAAAGCATTGCGACCACCTAAGGTCGAGGGTTCGAGTGCCGTAATGAACTCAATCCTAATTAAAGCTGTGTCCTAATTAACTCTACATTAAGTGTACCTTAATTCGTCTTAATACCAAATGTCGTGAGTTCAAGTGTCAAAAAAAATGACACAGTTTCGCCCTAAGGGCGAAGCAATGAATGCGATAGCAACACAGCAATGTCATACGAAGTAAGGTGAGCGGCTTTGGTAGCAATATGAATTGTAGTAAACATGAGCTGATTAAGTAAGCAGGTGTGCTGCGGCGTAAGTAGACCGACATGAAGAGATACTCGATGACCACGAGGAGGCGCGTGTGAAACGGTGGTGTTGATGAGAAGCGCTTCTTGTGGGCAGCGCGTGCGACGGGACACACCTGTAGCGCTGCACTGCCGACCCGGGCAGCATTGCATGTGTAGCGTGCGTTGGAAAATGTGGCCCGACTATTACTAACTGATTGAACAAGCGTAGTGTGAGCGCGCACAAACAAACATGAATAGAGCACACTGAATGACTGCAGACAACGACTGTCAAAACGCTGGCAGCAAGCGCATATAAACGCCGCAGCAGCGGGCGAAGGTACGTGCGGTTTATCGCTTCAACGGAAACTGAGTGGCGAATCACGGCGCATAAAGGTCAGAGCCGTGTGGAGATAAGAGACGGTGCGGACGAGCGACGAGCGCGGTTGTTGGCAGCGTAGAAGTGCGCCCCCCCCCCCCCCCCGATCTCCCTCCGGCGCTGGCTTCCCGCTTCCTTGCTTGCGCGTGGGTGATTGAGTGTGTTCGCTCTCCGTGATAGCGCGCGTCCCCGCACGCTTCCGCTCGGCATACGGCGCGCGGCGAAGATTTTATCTATAGGGAACCTCACGGCGACGGCGACGACGACGGCGACGGCAGAAATCAGGTAGAAGTGTCCATATAATTGCTATCGCAATAAAACTCTATATTAATTAACTGCATTAATTAGCATCGCCCTAGAGAGTGGTCGTGGGCTAGAGTGCCGCAATGAACTCTATCTTAATTAGCTACACCTTAATTAACTCCACCTTAATTAACTCCACCTAAATTACCTTTCCCTTATTTACCTTCGCCTTAATTCACTGTCTTAATTAACTTTGCCTTAGTTCACGTCATGAACTGCCTCGTTTGGCTCTCTTGGCCTCCCTTGACTTTTTGGATCATCGTATGGTCACGCCAACGCCGACTACGCCGGATTTTCCGCCTCATGAGCCATACATTGCTTCCGCATTAATATGCCAGGTCATTAATGTCATTGATGTTATGTATGCATGCATGTCATGCCACCCCATCCTTATTCTGATATATCTAGTTAAAGACACGAGCACGATGGCATCACGACGTAGGAGGACGACAGCACAGAGACACACACAGATGGAGCTAGACAGACACAGACTCAAAATGCCTGCAGTTCTCACAGAATGCTTCGCATTACTAAGAAATTGCCGTCGCTTTCTTACCCTATGAAATCGGCGGTGACCTATTAAGACGTAGAAACGAAATGAAGTATCTTGGAATAGGAATACCATGTTACCTAAAATGGAGCCACCATGTAGCGAGCATTTGTGGATAAGGGCAGAGAAAGCTCGGCTTGTAAAAAAAATTAAGTCTGTCATTTCTCAAGCAAAACTAAATTCATATTTGGCAACCGCTTCCCTTTGTTTGGAGTACGTGAGTGTAGTTTGGGATATGCTATAGAAATGATTTGGAGAGCTCTTGCTGCTGGGTTCGTCTTGTCCTTTTACAGCCTAAACCAATCAGTTCCAGACTTCATAACTGTAAACTTTCTACACTTGCTACGCACATGAAGCTCACTAGGTTAAAATGTCTATTTCAATTGCACAGGAGGAGCCTAAATATAAATCGCGGGCTGAACTTGCGACTCTCTGGCACAGTATCCCCCCCCCCCCCCCCGATAAGCTTAATTATGCTTTATTGCCTTGTTAATGCAGAGTTTGCCTTTAATCATTCTTCGTTTTCTGATTGTGTTTATTATTTTTTAATAAACTTGCAAGTGTTCTTTCACTGAGTTTTGAATGTAAATGCTGTCATGTTGTAGTGACGATGAAGAACGACCCAGTGCGAGTTACGAATTTAGCTCTTCAGTTGGCGAACTTGTATCCAAATAAACAGGTAACAATCAAGCACAACAATAGCCGCGAGCAATGTCGACGATCGTCCACAATTTTATCAGTGGGTCAAGCACGTCGGCTGACTTGTCGAAGGTTCCAGCGCAATCGCTGGTTTTGGCATACCTTCCAGAAAGTACAAGATTATTCACGTCGTGCATACGTTCTGATTACAATATTCGTCGACAACAGAGGCAACATAAAGAATTGGCTACAATAACTGAGAATGTTGGGAAACATGCAGGTGTGTCTTCCGCGGAGTGGTAACGTTGAACATTTGTTAGCCCGTCAGAAACAGTCACTAAAAAGACAAACAATGCACATGTTACTACATTTGTGCTTTCTTAACAGTGTGTATTTACGAAAAATTAGTTGTGGTATTGTTGTGAGTTTGTATGCCCCACCCTGTAAGAGCTCGGTAAGGGCTCACAGTATGGACAAATAAATAAAAAGATAAAAAAAATGCAGAACCGATAGTGACAACCATAACCATGGCCATTTTTCGACATAATCGGCAAACTCAAGTTGAAAGAAGACACATAAAACTGAGAGCAAATGATTCAGATCATTGTCGTCTTTCTCACTTTTTCAAAATATTTTAAAGAAACATACGAAGAAGATATCAGTGATTGGACATGTGGAAATATATTTTGGAAGACCACCTTGCACACCTGGATACAAAGACCGTGATAGCAACTGATGCTTCTGTCTGTGAAGAGAAGAAAAGTGTGGGCATCGTATCACCATATCTAAGTTGGTCTTTTCTATTCGTTTACCTAATTTTATGCCTGTCTTTCATGCTGAGTTATTGGCAATTGTCTTAGCTTTGGGCAAGTTACTGTCACCAATGTCATCAGCCGTAATTTTAACTGATTGTCTGTCAGTCCGTTCTTCACTAACCGCGTCCAAATTGTCACATTCATTAGAAGCTGTATATTCTCTCCCCCCAATACATTTGTGTCTCGTTCGTTTAATGTGGGTGCCAGGCCACAAAGGTCTAGTCCTAAATGAATATGCAGATGTTCTCTCAGTAGCATTCCACAATGATCCTATAATCCCAATTTTACCTACGTCAGCTTACGTCACTGCGGCGCGATTGAGGAAATATACTACTGCAAATAACTTCGCCAAATTATCGTTGTCAACATCTGATTTCCCGCATCTCAATTTCCCTTGGAACAACAAATGGTGTTCCAGTAGAAAAATTGAAGTGATGATTACGAGAATACGGTGCCGAGTCTCCCCACTGAACTTTTACCTCCTCAAGTCTGGTCTGGCTATATCTCCTTTGTCTCCTTTATGCAATGAGAGTAAATCTCTGCAACACTTCTTTTTGACATGCCGCCGATATAGTATCCAAAGGAAAATATTTTTAGAAGTAGCCTTCCAGAACCCTGGCTTGAATTTGACTCTTCAAGTAATTATTTCCTTTGGGGCTACCGTACTGGACTACAGCAACAGAAACGTTTGTTAAGCCCTCTGCATATTTCTCCGTGAGAAAAAGAATTGCGGGCTAAATTCTTCTTAATGCTCAATCTGCCTCATAATTTTTTATAAGTATTAGATATTCGATCATTCATATCTTCAGCAGTATACGTCAAGTCCCATATACAATACTTATTCATTTCACTTACATTCCCCTAGTGCAACTTACTTTCCTCGCTTTTTTCACCGCCTGACTCATGGCCCATCCCCCAGAGTGGGTGACGCCATTTCATTGGGGAACAAGAGCAAGATGAGCAAATCGGCTGATGTGAGCCACCGGGTCTTTTTGATTGGGCGGTGATGATCATGCATGGGGGCATAAAAGGAAAGTTTGTCGCTAACAGTCTTATAAACCGGACGTTGTGACATGGTTTAGCAAATTCGCAGAAGTTCAGGCTTTCTTGTTGCTTCTGGCTTTCTTGTGGCTTTCAACTGCGCACATATGGGCAGGTAGGCTTCCTTATAGGCGTGTTTCGGCTCGGTCTAAATCAGACCGGTGGAGTGAGCAAACCAGGCAACTATGAACACTTCTAAGCCAGCACGTCAAGTGATTTCACGTCATTAGGAATAGACAATGCTGCCGTCGGATGTATCGTCTCTTGGAGAGCGTGCTAATTATGCTCTAAAAGTTATGAGACCCATTGCAGGAACGAAAATGCACAGGCTCAGCAAAATTGAGGATGAAACTTGACATCTTTCTTGTTCGCGAAGCCATCACTTATACATGTTGCTAGTAGCCCATGATTCTGACAAATATTAAAAATCACCGCCCAAGTACTCCATACAGATGGTTAACCCGGTGTTTATCACTGGGCTAATCCCGACGGTTCATTAAACGGCGGCTTGGTAGGCGGCTGGATCGCAGTTTCTACTTGTGCTCGGCCACCCGGGCCTGTGCCCAGACTGCAGCATCGGCACGCCGAGCACGAGCTCTCTCACGGTGCTGCTGTAGGCGCTGTTCTTATTAAGCTGCCTGCTGTTCGAGAGTTCGTAAGATGCGTGGCCTACCCATGTTGAAGTCGGAGAGAAATGGTTGCATGCGCGCTCGGCTGCGACGGAGAGAACGACGTCACTGACGGCGCAGCCAATGGTGCGCCTCTCTTTCTCTTTTACGTGTGACAAGGGTAGTCCAAGGGCGCGTTACTGGTCCCGGAGCCCACCACCCGGAGTCCTCAGGAGTATGTGCCATTGCGTTTGGACCCTTTCTGCACTATCACCAGCTAGAACCGCAGCAGGATCGGCCCACATTTCTGCGCATATCGGACGGACGGATTTTGGTTTCGCCCAGCCATATACAGCGTCTCTGTAAAAATTAGCATAAGTATTGACCCGGAACTTGAGAACATGTTTTACATGCCTTTTGGAGGCACGAAGTACACTTCTATTAGCGGAGGCAAGCAAATCTATATTTCATTCCTTGGTACTAATTCAAAAAATCTGCCAAAACTTCTGCAGGCTATCGGCTAGACGCTACAACAATCTTCAAAATAAACTATTCATCGTATCGGGCAGGTCTGCAAACGAAGTACGAGCACATCAGGCCATTCTGCCCCAGTTGTACAGTTCTGCACTCTGTACTTCAACACCATCCTTGGCGACTTTCAAACTACTTTGAGCATTGACTATTTGTCCGTTGGAAACGAGATACATAACACTCATTCAAATGAGCTGTAAAACTCGTTTACACTTGTTTTAACACACGGTCCACAATATCTGAAAGTTCGGCAGTGTGATTTCAGGTTTCTATACTTTATCTGAGCAACACTACTGATTGTCTTGCAGCGAGAGCTGCCCAACTGTTATTTTTATTGCAAACCGCCAAGTTGGTATTATAAGGTGATTGCATTGGTAGATAGGTAGCGTCTCTGACCCGAAGACCGGCTCTGAAGACGGCTTCTGCACTGCACTATTACGATGACAATTGTTTGTGTGACAACGAAATCTGAAAAAAGACTACATGTTGCATTTCTGTCTAATCAGCAAATCTGTTTTTAGTGAATTCGTGGTGATATTGGTACTGAAGGAAATGAGGCGACCGACGTATTGCGGACTCTGGTACTGTTAACTATTAAACACCCAATCTCAAATACTGAGCCTTTTTACCCAAACTGTGTCAAAATTTTATGAGACCATGCGGTTTGGCGTTCAGACGCATCGATAGCGGCTTTGATACACCAACTACGCCTGAATGTGGCCTACGCCCTACTTCCGATAGACTCAGTGCCGTTCTCCGGAGCCGACATTTTATCGCGACCATGGCACCGCGGTGCGGCTGTGAACTACCGCGAATCGCTGCACTGGCGGAAGCGGTGGCAATGATTTGTTCTTCGAGCGGGTGATTGACGCCTAAAGTGCACTTCGCCATTATGCACGCGAACACGCGTCGGATCGAGGGCACGCTTGACTTTTCTAAAGTTTCTCGGTATCGCGGTCGCAATTTTCGTTTGCGGAAGACGTGTGTTTTCGAGCGTCGTAAAGCGAGATATGTTGTTAGATTAAGTGTTCTGGCAAGTTCCATCCATAGTGCAAGATAATTAATTAGTGCCAATAAGCATGCTACAGCTGCATGTAACGTCGCTATGCGCTGCCACAGAACCTTTGCAGTGACATGGCACTTGTTGTGGCGAAGTTTAGTTGTTGACAAAAGTAAAACGCACAAGGTGTAGAACTAGATTTCATTCGTACCTCGACAAACGTATCCAAACAGGGTATGCGGTTCTCGAAATGCGTTTCACACCTCGTGTAAAGTTACGGAGTGAAGGATGCGATGAAAGTAACAATATTGCCGCGAAGCACTGTTTGTTTTCGTTTGAACCGCCTCTGAAAGCTTCTCTAATAGCCTCGTTGACTACGCGATACGTGACCAAAGCGCGCTTGCTTGAACTCAGGGGGGGGGGGGGGTGCCTTCTGCCACGAAACAATAATCATGATCTGGTTTCCTAGGATTTCATTTCTTAAAAACTCATCGCTCGGCGCCGCCGCGTTGGTGCAGTGGTTACGGTGTTCGGCTGCTGAGGCGAAAGACGTGGATTCGATCCCGGCCGTGGCAGTCGCATTTCAATGGAGGCGAAATGCTAGAAGCCCGTGTACTGTGCGATGTCAGTGCACGTTAAGGAGCCATAGGTGGTTGAAATTTCCGGAACCGTCCACTACGGCGTGCATCATAATCACATCGTGGTTTTGGCACGTAAAACCCCAGCAGTTATTAAGACGAAACTTTTGTGTGTCTTATGCGGAGATGTCATTCAAAGAGTAGGCAATGGCCATGTCGAAAACCCCGTGTGGCCGCGGATGGCAAAAAAAATGAAAAATGCCACGTGTGGCGCATACCTCCATACCCAAATCCGGGATATGCGGCCATGCGCCACACGGGGTTTTACATGTAGCGAAAGCCTATCATTTGGTAATGTATAACCTAATGTGTAACTTATACCCCACTGAACACACATTGGTCTAGAAGCCGTCTTCAAGACGTCTTGACAAGATAAGTAAGACGTCTTGAAAACCCTTTTAAACGTTTACAAGAAGTCTTGAAGACGTTTGGCACGATTTTAAATACTTCTTCAAGACATCTTACCAAGATTTTGTCGGACGTCTTAAAACGTCTTGTAGCCGTCTCTAAGACCGTCTAATGCACCGCCAAATTTGGGATATCAGACGTCTTACAAGACGTCTTGTAGACGTCTCAAAGACGGCTAGAAGACATCTGCAAGCATCTTGGGAACGTTTTGAAAACGGCTACCAAAACGTTCTGCTGGACGTTTTGAGGATGTCTTAAAACGTTTTTAAATGCTTTAACATCTACTGGTCGACTAAGGCATGGCATTTTCTAGTCGCTCGTATTTAGTTACTTAAGCCCTAAATATTGTTTTACAGTATTTATAGTATTTACAAAAGATAGTGACAGTGGAAATATACTTAGATCTAAGTTGGAGAGGATGTGAAATTTGAACCACGACGTAGGTTATTTCAACACAATGTATTCCATAAAGTTACGCAATCTTCACTTTGAGGAAAAAAGTGAAGAAACAAATAAGCAATAACCATGCTATGAATGTACATATAATATATGAAGTACAACGGACTTGACCTCTCTAAACTTTAGTTCAACACCTGATCTATTGTCACCTAGGGGAAGCACTAGCACAAATGACATTTTAAGTAGTTTCCAGAAGCTGAAATTAGGTCATATTGCAATCCAGCTGGTCTGTCTCCTTCAGATGTCAACTATCCAACGAAATGTTGCCTAGCTTCAGTGATCTGGCTAGAAACAGCATACACTGCGCATTACGTCCAGAAAGACCCAATATCATTTTACTTACCTTGTCAACACTGATCTAGATTTGCAGATGGAATAATATAAAAGCCTCCTGCAACACTATACAGAATTTTTCCTTGCATGGATGTTTGGCACTGCACAAGAATTTAGATACACAAAACACCCTTCCATTATAGCATTAATTATAAAGGAATTGAGTGTCTCCCTGTTATCTGCTACATAGAAAAATCAATGAGGATGTTCGTATTCCTCGCAATATTGAAAAAGGTTGGCTTTACCGATAGCACCAATCCCTATGGCCCATTTCTTACAACCCACCATAGCAACACTGAAATATTGGCAAAGCCACAAAAGTGATGAACACGTGTCAAAGCCACGTATGCTTAACATAAAGCATGATTGTTCACACAAATGAAGCGCTAAAGTGGTCAAAGGTTTCAAAGAATTTTTAATAAATCAATAACACGCCACTACATAAGCAAATGTTTCTAATGCACCTCCTAGAGTTTGCATTGTGCTGGCTGTTATAACAAATTGGACACTTCACGATTCAGGGAACTAGCTTAGACCTTTCCACAGGCTGATGCACCCGCAGAAAATTCAGCGTGTTCCAATGATGCTTGACCTCAGATTTCGCACCTGCAATTAGAAGGTAAGACAAAAGATGTTAGATATGTTACAGTGAAACTTCGTTATAACGAAACGGGGTATAACAAATTATTGTATACAACAAAATGACATTCCCGCTGAAATCTCCGAAGATATCCATGTTTTTATAACCTCGTTTCAACGAAGTAAACTTATCCTGCCAATAGATACACCAAACTTCAGTTTTTCCGAAAAAAGAAATGCCCGACCCTTGCAGGCTCGCTTCTGCTCTCCGCAGGTAGAACACACATTCGTTGCCGATGTTTAAAACGTTTACGTATTTGCGTTGAATCCACCGTCGAACACTGGTACTTTTCACCACTACGCGTAGTTGCGCGTAAGCAGACTCTAGATCGCCATCGCAATTCCTCTTACTGCGGCACCACGCAGGCTATATAGTTAGTGCAGCTATAGGCGTGGCCTCGGAGATTGCGCCGGTGCAATTTCAGAGGCCACGCCTCCCTGTGTCTACCACGTGCTGCTCGCACACGACGAACATAGTTGGTGTCGCAGCGTGCAACCTATTCAACCGCGTCGCCGTTTCGCCGGTTTCGCGATGCTAGAGACGACCTAACTAAAAGCGGTAACGAAAGATCATGACATTGAAACAGAAAGCAGCTATCGTAAAGGCAATCGTGTCAGATGCTAAGAAGTGGTGTGTTAAGGACGCCAAAGTTTCTTTTGCTGTTTTATTAGAAGTTCAGCGAGCACGTGGCCATGTAGTGGTTCTGCTGCTCGAAAAACCGTCTGCTTCTATACAAGTTGAAATTTGTGCGCGACATTGCGCATATATTGCAGTGAACGGCAGTAATGAACATAATGACGTAATTTTGGCTCCCCCTTCAACTTCGCTATAAAAAGATTTTATTGCATATGACTGAAGAGTTCCCACTCATTTATACCGCAGCCTTGTTTGCAAACAGTAACTGTTAGAAATCCGACCTAGGTATCTTCCGTATGCAGATGCAATAATGCCATCATTGCGATTCGGCCTTATCTGTAGCCTTGGTAGCAAGCCCTCGAGATATTACCGTGAAATCCGAATTCTTGGCAATAACGACAGCCTTGTCCAAGAAGGCCAGTGCCATGGTTGGAGGCTGCCACGTCCTCCGCAACTACGTCGCAAGCGACATTTTTCGTTTTCAAATCATACACATGCTGCAAGCCCTTTTTCGAAATTGCATCTTTTGTTGATTTAAACGTAGTAGCAGTTTGCGCCGAAAAACAATTCTACACCATGTCCGCACCAGTTCATGATGCAACGTGCAGGCAGGAACATATATGCGCGCGCGTCATAGGTTTTCAGAACACGTGGCAAGGCCTCCTTTTGGGGACATATTGAATGGCAGCGTCGACTCCAGGACGCGCGGCCAAGCGAGGTCACTGGTCAACTTGAACGATGTTCTACGCAACGAATGAAACACTTCCGGGGTAACCGCACTCAGAATGTTCGCGACGTAATTTGAGCCAGGCGCGTAGCCCGGATATTTTTTTCGGGGGTGGGGTGGGGAGCTAAAGCACCGCGATCGTCCTGACTGCGGTGCTTCGTTCTTTTAAGTTCCCAGGCGTCGGAGAAGCGTTGAGACGCGAATGCCCATAATAGCCGCACGTTCGAAGGATACGCGCCTTTGTTAATAGGCGACGTGCCAGGCACAAAAGGGAGCAGGGCGCAGGCCGTAAAAAAAAAAAGACAAAATTTGGAGAGGGGGGGGGGGGCGGAAGCCCGGTCACCCACCCCCACCTGATACGCCACTGCCCTGAGCGTCCTGATTTAGAGCAAATTTGCCGGGATCGCTGTAAAATTTTTGCTTTAATCCTGGCGACCAGATTTCTGACAATGACTTGCACAGATTACGTCCGAGTGAGCATAACCGGAAATGTTCATTCGTTCGACGAAATATCGTTGAGGCCTGCCACATTGCCGGTCACACGCGCCCTCGAGCTCGCACGACCCTCGCCTATGTCCCTTGAGTGAGCAAGGCCATCGCAATTGTTCTGAAACCCTATGAAGTCAATGTCCCACGTTAGGCCCACTAGTTGCAGCATGAACAGGGAGATGTGAAGATGCAGAAGGTATGTTCCAAGCATTGTATACAGAACAGCCGGCGCGAATCGCGACTATCTTTACATCAGCGAAAGCAGTCATTCTGAAAGCGCTTGAAGCATGAAACCTATGTCAAAGATATCAATTAGAAATGAATCAGAAGTGAAGAAACAATGTTGCTTTCCATTGCACTTGCGGAGCACGTGGCAGGCTGAATATGCCACCGACGAGACAAGGCTTCTATCATTGCTAAGGAAACTGGATTTGAAGGGAGTTTCTGGAATCCCTTGCTATCCAGACTACAAAAAACTACAGAAAAAACGCTGTATCGCAACGATGGCAATATCCCGCCTGCATGCGCAGAATGCCGTCGTTTCGAGCAGTTCGTGTTGTGAACAAGGCTTGCGTGCGTCCAATTCTTATTACCACTTTTTGATCGGCGTCCTGTTTTTTTTTTCTTCTTGTAACATGAACCAAGAGAAAGCATAAGCCAGATGCAGCACTGAATTTGAATTTATTATTCTAGCTGTTGCAAAGTATGGAAGTCAATGTGAGCAGAAACACTGAAGACGGCAAAATTCTACGTATTAATCATTCTTGTGGTTTAAATTAGGACAGATAGATTTGTCAGTGAAGCAGCATAAAAAAATTAGGTCCAAACTATCAGTTAATGAGGACACAAAAATACATATGCCGCACATACAGGTCACACAATTTATTTATTTAAAGGCGCAAACGATAGGACATTACATCCGTGTGTTATTCTGAAGGCCAACATCTTGTTCTATCATTACTGAGGCCGCAATGACGTATTCACCTTCTTCTGTCATCCTCGCCTCAGTGGTAAGCTCAACCTACTCAGCGGTTGGTTCAGCTTACCGGTAACATCATACTCAATTAAAATGACAATTACATGACAAGCGCCATGGGCTAGTCATATCACTACTTCAAACCATTACGTTATTAAGCACCTGGAATAGCATGTCAGGCGAATAGCCAGGCTAAGATCTCCAGCATCTCATTAAAGAATGCTACTTTCTCTCTATGTAACACAGAAAGCAGCTTAATAACGTAATGGTTTGAAGCATGTGATATGACTGGACCATTGCGCTTGCCCAAGTGCTATCTGCCACATGCAATGTTTTTTTTTTTTAATTTGGTTCAGTCAAAAAAAAAAACCTTGTAGAATGAGAACATACGGTATGTTCTCATTCTACATGGTCCTTTTTATTTTAGCTGAACTAAATTGTAAGAACATGTGGCAGACAGCACAATTGTGCTGTCCAAATTGTTCTAAATTACTCGATGAGGTGGCCTATTACTTCTACGAAAAATCTAAACGTTTAATTGAACAATTGACACTTACACTAATTAACTTTTTATTAATTACCTCACTGCACATATTTTAATTGTAGCTAGTGATTATGCCAGGCATATCGACTTGGAACAAATTCTGAGGATGGCAGCGGTTTCGAGATATGCGGTATCAAACTTGCAGTAAAAATGCACAGTTTTCTAACTTAATTTTTAAGAAAACACTGTTTCATACATTGAAGCACACACTAACTGGAACGCCAATGCATTTCGGTGGACACATTCAAAATTATTATATCGAAACTAGCGTAGTCCTCAAATCTCGGTCTAAGTCGATATGCATTGCATACCCACTAGCTACAATTCGTAGATTAAAATATGTGCTGCAAAGTAGTTCGTTTATTAGCGCAATTAAGTAAATTATTCGGAAAGCATATTGGTTTCTCGTAACGTAATGGCCGCCTTATCGAGTAATTTTGATCAAGGTTTGTAATTGTGCTATCTGCCACAGGCAATTTTTAAAAAATTGGTGCAGCTAAAAAAAGACACCACGTATATGGACACATAATCCGCTCTGGAACAACAATGCGGCCTGACTTGTAGACTATATTTCGCATGTCTATGGCACAAGAGGAATAAGAAATGACCTTTTCAGCGTTTCAAATAATTAGTCTTGCGATAACAAAGGCCTATCGTTAAGTGGATCACAGGAAACCACTCTCTCATGCATCGTCCTGTTTACCAGCGCTTCAGCTTGCTGATAGAACGCTGCAAGTGTCTGATTTTGCTCAACGCTTGACGCTACGCGCGAGTAGGTACACATACCTCAATTTATTTAATTATTCAGGTACCTCACGGGTTCCCACTGGAACATTAAATGAACAAGCATTTACCATATGCCGCTCTACTATTGCCGCTACCGTATCCAGCAGCTACCGGTTGGTTTGCTTGCATTGCCTAAAAAGCACGCCACGCGTACAACTGGCGCAGCTTAGCGAGCACGCGCCAACCAGACTTGTGCCTGAGAACGTCGCGGCAACGGTATAAAGCGATGTATAGCTGCTTTGCTAAACGTTCGTAACAACACTAAAATTTCAATTTCCCTTCCCTTTCAGAGAAGTGCGTTGGAGGACATCGCTACCAGCGATCCCATGAAGCTCTGATAAATAACGGTTAAACAAGAAACAAAGCAACAATTCACAACAGCGTGACCCGCCGCGGTGGCTTAGTCGGCTAAGCCGTTTTGCGCTGCCGAGCGAGCACGAGATCATTTGATGGAGGCGAAATGCAAAAACGCCCGTGTGCTTGCGTTGTATTGCACGTTAAAGAACCTGAGGTGGTCAAAATTAATCCGGAGCCCTCCACTACAGCGTGCCTCATAATCAGAAGTGGTTTTGGCTCGTAAAACCCCCGAAAGAACACAACAGCGTGGAAACGCGTAGATGGCCTGGCGATATTTCTTTAACCAGAGAAACAAACAAGGAAACAAAATATGGGGCGTGCTGAAGGTGCGCAAATCCCGCCTGCGGCGGCCGCATTAGAATGGGGGCGAAATGCAAAAATGTCCGTGTGCTGTGCATTGGCTGCACGCTAGAGAGCCACAGGTGGTAAAAACTCATCTGAAGTCCCCTACTAAGGCGTGCTTCATGATCATATCACGCTTCCGGCATGTAAAGCCCCAGATTTTCATGAATTTTAGTTACGAGTTCACCTAACGTTTCGTTTTCAGCCTGCGAGATTTAGCATATTCAGATTATGACTTGCGGTAGGAACGCCGATGCGACTTAATTTAAGCCATGCACAATTTATGGGTTAAATTGATAGCGCGAAAGAAAATTATGCGCAAAGCGGCGTGTTCCCGAGTCTGCATCCATGAGCAAGCACCCACAAAGATCGCAATATTTTAGAAATGCCTACCAGCAATCAATAGATTCGAAGCGTGGGTGAGAGTAGCTCGACCAAATGCGCAGTACACAGTTACATCACCGTCACTAAACGCAAATGAAAAGACTAAAACAAGTGAGTCACACGCAACCAGTACAATACGAGTTAAAACA
The DNA here is from genome assembly GCF_013339745.2 of Dermacentor silvarum. Classification (NCBI taxonomy): domain Eukaryota; kingdom Metazoa; phylum Arthropoda; class Arachnida; order Ixodida; family Ixodidae; genus Dermacentor; species Dermacentor silvarum. The sequence goes on along the minus strand of NC_051155.1, from coordinate 5,858,941 downwards.
TAACACGTTGCAAGCAAGCGCAGTAACACGCAACAGCAAGCGCGCGATTTTACGCGAGAACAGTGGGGATCAAGATTCGAGGTAAGGAATATTTTTTAATGGCGCTACCGCGCCAGCCAGGAATTGAATAACAATAAACATGCCAAACAAATTATGTCGGCTACGCAAGTTTGCCTCATCGCGTTCGTGATCGCCAACAATATTAATGCAGGAATGGTGGTCCACTGGAAGAGCAAGCAGCGTAGTTCTGTATCGCCAAACGAGCGACACTAGTTGAAGCCCTAAAGTTTCGGCATGCGTACAGCAGCAGCTGTGATAAGCCTGCCATGAGTAATTGACTCTCCTTAACGTTAAAAAATTATGAGGTTTATACGCGCCAGAACCACGATCTACATTATGAGGCACGCCAAAGTGAGGGATTCCGGAATAATTTGGACCACCTGGGATTCCTTAGCGTGATACCTAAATCTAAGTACACGGGTGTTTTAGCACTTCACCCCCACAGGGACACTAACTGTCCCGAACGCATTCCACGGACCATGGATGACTGCAATATAATTAGGAATTAAATTTGTCAGTGCAGCGCTATATCTCGCACGTTGTCAGGATCATCGAGAAAAAACACGAAAACGCGTCATGAAATAGTTATTCACAATGTGGAAAAAGCAAGCATTATTTTATCTGTGACAAACATGTATCAACGTTTAAGACGGCGGCAAGCTCACAGTATACTTTTCGAGCGCGTGGCGCGAACGTGACATGCCCATACAAAGGGCATTTGGGGGTAACAATTCTCAGAAATAAGGCACTTTCGTGCGGTACTCACTTTTTTTTTTGTCCGTATCGACGAGGCAGAATCCGCTTTCCGAGTCAAAGAAGCGACGCCGCGTACTCCGAGGGTCAGCAAGGGTCCTTGGTTAACGCATCGAAGACACAAAATGGAGAGCACGCTCGGCCAGTTTTCGAAGTCGGAAACAAACGCGCGAACCGACTTGCCCGAACAACCGGCGCCGCTTCCCGCCGTGAAAGATGTGAAACGGAAAAGATTGAAAGGGCACGTCGCGAGAGAGAACGGCAAAGGGAGGTTGAGCTCCCGCGACCAAACCAACGCCCTCGCTCATGGCTTTTGTCACGTGATAGTTGGAGGCGTCTAGAGAGAGTGGTTGTGAAGAGGAAGAGGCGCTATGCAGCCAGGGCCGCCGAGCATGGGGGGAGGCAGAAAATTCCAATCTCATCCTCCTTCCATGTCTGCCAGTCGCGGCGCCGTTAGCCTTTCGTTTGCACGGAGAAAGGAAACTCAGGAAACTCCGGACGCGCCCGCACTGAAATGCGCAATGCTTGCAGCGTTAGCTCCGGATACTTAGGAATGGTGAAATCGACATTCTCGGCAATCGCTACACCGATTTCGATGACGTTTCTTGCATTTAAAATACAATGTAAAATCAAGTATGGGCTGGAAGCAGATGTTGATTTAATGTCGGCGCTGTCTTTCGAAAGAGTCTCGAAAATTGGAAATTATCATGTTTACAACTCTGCGACATAGCAATACTAAACGATATCGCAATTTTGTAATGTGCACCTAATAACACGTCCAAAGCAGACAAAATAGATGCAGTATACGCGGCTCTGAAAGATACCGCCAATTATCGAATGTGCTTTTTTTTTTTTGCAACGCCCTTGTAAACGTTGTGATATAAGCACACGTGGACTGCAAACTTATTTCTAAAGCAAATTTGCCCGCTTTACGCGCTCCGATCTTGGTAGACGCTTGCATAATACCCCCGATATGCATCGGCTGTATATGGCTGCACTGATCATGAGCTGCGGACCAACCGTGCTCGGTCCTGGTAACTGCAATATCGGTCTTGGTGTAGTTACCAATTGGTTAACTTAGCGCTTCTATGTATGTGACAAATATTCCAAGTAAATATACAAAGTAGGGTCATTCAAAACATTTCAAAGAGGTCGCAAATAAACTTTGTAGTATTAAAATTTCTGGAACGCTTACTATAATATGTGGTGCACTGCTAAAATCGCCGTGCTGTGGTTGCAAATAATTGGGCAAAACGAACACGTCTAGATGAAATGCCATATATGCTGCTCTCCCACCAAAGTACACATCCTTATTTATAGCGCCAATTTTAGCTGTAGGTTTTGAGCGTATATAGGTATTTAATTTGAAAGAGCGATGAAATGAACAATTCAGTCTCACAACTTCGGAGTACACGACGGTGAAACGCGTTTTAAGGAATTGAGGAACTTGCGATACTATAGTTTTTTACTACATGATTGAACAGCTGACAGCGGAATTGTGATGCAGCTCAATGTGCAGATTTCGGTAGGAGCGAAAAACTGTCAAATAACGCGCTGGCGTGGATGTTGAACTAGCATCGTGCGAAAAACGCCATTTGTGACAGCCTGCAGAAAACCGCACAGGTAAAAAACCCGAGCGATCTTCTGCCACAAAAATATATCATCGAACTCACCTATTCATCTATCTGAAACTAACACTCACACTAAATTTGCGCAGCTGCTCAGCGCAGGCACACGTTTTTCTGTTACCCGCCACGTTAGCTAAGTGGCTATAGCATCGCGCTGCTGAGCTCGAGATCGCGGGTACGATAGGATCGAAATACAACAACGATCGTGTACTTAGATTGATGTGTATCTTAAAGATCCCAGGTGGTCAGAATTAATCCAGAGTCTCCACCTACGGTCTGCTTCATAGTTTAGGCACGTACAACCCATGGATTTATTTTTCACTCTTTCTGTTTTCTCAATTAACGTGGTTAAAGGCCTTAGCTATAGGTCTTGCATGTATGCTGCCTTCGATGTAGCACATTTTTTTTACGTTTGCTTCATGTTTTTTTTTTGTTCGTGAAATACGTATAGACGCTACGACTGGACGTACTGTGCAACGACACATGTGCAGCTAATGGAAATGTACATCTTACAGGATGGTAAAATGACAGACCAAAGGATAGGCAGTGCATGTACACGTTTTTAAGTACAGGCTGTGTGACCAGTATTCATGGGTGCTAGATATCTAACAACCGTATAAAGCAGCGGAAAAAACTGAAACGCATATTTTATACATATATCTGGATAAGGATCCGCACAGATATCTTCCAGACGTTTTTACAGAACGTTTTCTAGCCGTCTTAGCAAGATGATAGCTTAAAACAGCTTAACAAGACGCCTTCAAGCCATCCTTCGCAGGACGTCTTCAAGACGTACATATAAAGACGTCTTGTAGCCGTCTTGAATAGTTGTAGACGTTCTAGTTGATTTTGGCTGGTCCAAGACGGCTACAAAACGTCTTGTGTTCAGTGGGTACCTCAATACATGACTAACCTCCGTATTAATAAATGTACCTTAACTGGAGCCCTTGCTTGACTTGATTCAAATGAAGCCTGTCGTGAACGCGCCGAACGCGTTCACGACAGGCTTCATGCTTGTTCGTTCATGCCAGGCACGTTCATGCCAGGCGTCACATAAATCAAGTCAAGCATAGGCTTGAAGTTAACTCCATTTGTGAATACTGGGGTAAATTTGCACCAGGCTTTCGCCTTCAAGTGTTACAAAGAGTGCAACACCGAGCGGAATTTACAGCTACCAAGAATATCCGACGACGGCACCCTGACGAGTAGCTTTGTACATCGTTGCTCAACCCGTGAGTAGAAACGACACAACACAAACAAGCCCCACGCACACACACGCTAGTCCACGTCGAGAGGTAGCGCTGTCGAGACTATAGGAGCGCACCCGCAGCCTGCGTGCGAGGGTAAAACAATCTGGTCTATGTACAATCAAGAAACGGTCCGCTGCTTGTGCCCGTGCAATGATACACTTTGGATGCGTCTGGGGAATATCTGCTCCTCGAGTGTCTGCAACACAAGCTGCTGTGAGATGCCATACGCAGGTGTTTGCTTTGGCTGAATAGGCGTCTCTTAGCCCATATATAGAACGTTATTACGCTGGAATCGTTCCTAAGAGAAAGTGGAAGCAAATCCTGATGCTGGACATATGAGCGAACGCGTCCGGCCAACGACAAAGAGCGCTTCCGAACGAAAGGCTTTGTAAATTCGGTCCAAGGTTCTTAGCCTCTTGTCATGCCCGGACAGATGCACCCTCATAGTGCTTCGCGACTTTCTGTGTTCGTAATCCGAGTTCGTGCACATTCATGTGAGCTTGCATCAATATTTTCATCTTTCTTTAGCACACCGTTTGGCCAATGTGCTCTGGTTTCCGCAAGTAAATGGAACTCGAAACAGGACTGCCTCCGGGCACGACTCAAACACATTTTTTGTGTGTGTTTGGTAAATCAGGAATTTCTTTTCCTGCCGAAATATCCATCGTGCTGTCCACCGTAAGATACGCGTGGCCTATACTTTGTTAGGACACTTCACATGTGTATTGCGTGGAGCAGTGGATTCTTTCAAATGCTTCATCTTCATCCTTTGATGTCTGAGCGTAAATAAATAAAAAAGAAAAGCCGACATCAGGCTCACCTATATTTCGATGAAACTGAACAAATAATAAAGAATAGCATGCCACCTCGGATGATTCTAAGCGAAGCGTCAACAAGTGAAGCCGTGGTTCCTCCAAAGCTGTTTTACTAGCTGCGCTGCCTCCAGCTATGATGCAGTTGTTGCGTTGCTAAAGAACCAGAACCAAACATGCTGTTCAGCTTCTGTTTAGACGTTGCTGGTTTTTTCTATCACTTTGCACACAGTTTCTCGGAATTTGTAAAGATGTGCGATGGGGAAGGTATTGACCAATAAGCCTCGTAAAAAAAAAAAGTAGCATGTCGATCCAAGGGTTACTCGAACATTAAATTTTGCCTTAATCCCGCTGCCATTCATAAAGCGACAAGCTGATCCTCCAACCATTGCGGCGTGTGCATTGTTTAAAACGTTTCGCCAGTTCTTATATGGTTATTTTTCTCAGTCATAGAGACTGGTCGCCTCTTGCAGGATTTAACTAGTGTTGCGATTAGCATTTTTCGCGACCATAATGACTACGTGGACGGTTGCAAGAACGAGTAGACATAAACTTTATACTGGGAGTTTGGACGCCAGAAATCTAGAGTGCACATAGATGCCTTTGGGCGGTCGCACCGCGTGCTCTGCAATGATTTGTGCCGAGATGTACACCTGGACGAAATCGTGCCTAATAGGAAACATGTTGTCAATTCAGCTGTAAGTAAAAGGCGTTTGCAATAAAATCTGACGTGAACCAAATACCCCGACCAATCAGGGCAATCTATATTGGCCCAAAGAGAACTGAAATGTCGTCGCAAAAAAAACAACAAAGTTTCGGTCAAGCGTGCACCATAAGGGTGTGGTCTAAAAGCAGTGAATGCACTGCCATACTCTGCATGGTGGCCAATTTTAGCCTGCGTGCAGAGACCGTGCTTTTACCGGTGCCTTGAGGCTCGTTGCTTTTACTCGTCCATGGAGACAAAACCAAAATTTGTGATATGGGATGCCGCATGCATCGTAGGGATTGCACGCTTGACTCAATCTCTGTGTCTCGTTTTGTGTCGGGGGTCAACTAATGTGCAACATAACGTTATGGGCCTTCTGACAAACTGTGCTTTCTTTCTCTTTCATGGTGCAGACGAGCCGTCGTCTTCTCGCATGCACATCGAGAAGCAGCGCTACGATGGCTGGTATAACAACCTGGCGCACCAGGACTGGGGAGCTGTTGGTGAGTCTATGGAAAGGATGGGATGTCTGTGGCATATGGGATTTATTTTAATGCAGTTTGCATTCCTAGTCTATTGACGCACTTTCCAGGTCTGTTTGCCTGTCTATCTACGTGTCTAACCGTTTTCCTGCCAACATGGTAGTATATGCATCAAGGCGGCAAGTTGGTTAGGATTCATGGTAAGGTTCGTTACAGCGCAACGCAACACACGGAAGGAAAAAACGAGAACACTGGGTCGCGCATCGTGTGAGGAGAACAGGGTGCGAAACCAATCGTCGAAACAACTTGGGCCACTGCAGATAGGTGCCTCTGTATTTCTTTGATGCCAGCATGGGTCACTGACAACAATGTGCAACTCATTATGGGTTCAACTTCATTGACGGGCTTGCTTGGTATATTCCACTTAGTCTCGTTCGTTGGCAAAGCAAACAAAAGAAGCTAGCGTTTATACGGTTCTGGGTGGAACAGAGCCCGAATCATATGTACGACTTGTAAAATATTAACCCTTTCTTGCTATGAATGAATTTTGTTCATCTGTCCTCAATGCTTTCCATGTGTCAGGGAGGCTCGGGTTCCCCTCAAGGGACTAATGTCACTTTATCACGAGCCTGCCCTCATCCTTGAGATTAAAATACACTGATTTGATCTAATTTGATATATATATATATATATGCCGCAGCCTCTCCAAGATGGAGAGGCTGCGGCAGGCGGAGCCGAGATTGTAGGCGTAGAAGTGCCAGAGTGCTCGTCCTGTGGCATGTTGGCAGACAGCTGGCACAACGGCGACCTGAGCGAAGCTCCAGGAGGTAGAGGGGGCGAGCAGAGGACGGGGGACCGGGAGCAACCTCCACCACTTGCGACGTAGCGTTAACACGACATTTAATACGCCGCGAAGACGCGGCGGACCGATCATACTCAAGGCGCAGATCAGTCTCAAGATGAGTCCCACAAGCGATGAAGACGAAGAAGCCGATATGATGATGAACATGTGCAGCCAATGAAGAAGTGACTGAGAAATGCCCACAATATATATAGATTGTACCGGAGCACATCGGCACCAGCTCTGTGCCAGCCAGTGTGTGGAAGAAGACGTTGACGATCGTGTGGTTCGCGGCTAGGTCGGTTTTCAACGAGCCGTGCTTGTTTAAACCGCTTTATCAAGTCTACCTGCAAAATGCTCTTGTTGCATTTGGTGGAGGTGCTGGGTAGTCCCCTTCAGCGTCCTGGAACTCCGCAGCCGTACGCTACCATCTGCCTTCAGAATGACCGAGGACGCCGGACCCTCGCGAGCTTCTCCCGCTCCCACACCTGTCGTGTGCTCCGGGGTGCTTCGTCAGCGTGATCCTCCCTTTTCAGTGGCACTGACGATCACAACGTGGAAGACTGGCTGGCCGAGTATGAACGTGTTAGTGCACACAACAAGTGGGATGACCGCGACACGCTGACTCACGCCATCTTTTATCTTACCGGCGTGGCCCACCTGTGCTTCAAGAACCACGAGGCTGATTTTACCACCTTGTCAGCTTTCAAAGAGACCCTCGTTTCGTTGTTCGGTCGGCCAGCGGTGCGCAAGCTTCGTGCTGAACACAGCCTCCACGGACGATCTCAACAAATTGGTGAGACCTTCACAAGCTACATTGAGGATGTCATCGGCCTCTGTAGGCGAGTGAATGCGTCCATGTCGGAACCTGACCGAGTCAAACACATCTTGAAAGGCATCGACGATGACGCTTTTCATATGCTTGTGGCCAAAAACCCACAGAGCGTTACTGAAGTTATTGAACTTTGCCAAAGTTTTGACGAGCTGCGTAAACAGCGCATCTCCACACGTTGCCCTGGAATGCAAACGGCTGACCTTTCAGCTTTGGCTCCCAGCAGCACTGGTATTGATTACACCTCGTTGCTGCCTCAAATTCAGCAATACGTACGCGAGGAAGTTGCACGTCAGCTCTCTCTTGTGGCATCGTTCACTGAGCCTCTCCCCCCACTGGACCAGTCGCTTCGTCGGGTTATCCAGATGCAAGTTGCTGAAGTCCTACCGTCCCCCGCTTCGCCGCCGCGAGTTACGGCGCCGCCTCAAGTAACGGCGCCGCTAACTTATGCTGAGGCCCTTACACGATCTCATGCCCAACCGACGCCAGTCCCATCCAGCACAGCCACCAACTTCTACACTCCGCCAAGTCCGGTACGGCCGGTTTACGTACCGTTCTCGCATCCAAGACCACCATAAACTCCTGGCGCACTCCGGACAACCGGCCAGTGTGCTACGCTTGCGGTAATCCGGGACGTGTGGTGCCCTTCTGTCGCCGCCGCGGACTCTATTTTCGCGATGGCGCTCCCAACCTTAGCCATGTCCCTCAGGAAGCTATGCACCGTCTTACATCGGACACCACGGACTCGTATTCACGTCGTCCTGCCTTCAGTTCACGCCGATCTCCTTCTCCCCGCCGCCGCTCCCTTTCCCCATGATTCGCCGGTCCACCATGGACCAGGAGGAAAACTAACAGCCGCAATTCCTGAGGCAAGAACTGCGCCGTCCATCGAAATTTGCAAGGCCTCTTCTTTCGCCGCCCTAACGAGATTGTAGTGTTTATAGACGGTGTCGCGACGAACGCTCTTGTCGACACAGGAAGCAGCTGTTTGTGTGATTAGTGAGATTCTCTGCTGCAAACTGAACAAAGTGACGACTCTGCTTTTTGATAATTCACTACGCACAGCGAGCTCGCAGCACGTCAAGCCTTCGGCCACCTGCACTGCTCGTGTTTTAATTGAAGATGCGCTCTACATTGTCGAATCTGTCGTCCTTTCTCATGCATCGCATGCCGCTATCCTGGGCTGGGACTTCCTTTCCGCGCATCATGCAGTTGTCGACTGCGCACGGGCACAACTCGCCTTGTCTCCGTTCTGTACCGCAACCGACGATGACCCTCGCCCGTCTGCTAAAGTGGTTGTTGCTGCTGACGTCATCATCCCTGCCTTCTCTGTCCCCTTAGTGTCCGTCACCTGTGATGCTGTCCCCAATTCAACTGCACTTTTTGTACCGTCTGACGAATGTGTGCGTCGCCGGAACGTTGTCCTACCGTTCGCAGTCGTCTCACTTGATGATGATTCCAGTGCAGCTTACGCGTGTAATCCGTTTCCCTGCCCTTCAACTCTATTACATCGCGAATCTGTTGGGCGTCTCGACACTTTTGATGCCATCTTTCCGTTTGATGCGCCTTGCGATACGACACCACTGCCTATCGATGCCGTCACTTCTGCCGCCGCTCCCGCCTCACCAGACCACGACGTCTTGTTTCACAGCGTCGATAACGCGCTCCCGCAAGCTCAGCGCAATCAGCTCGTTCCACTCCTTGACCGTTTTTGGACCTCTTTCGACCTCGGCCAACCTTGTTTGGGGCTCCGGTACAATATATATATATATATATATATACAAAGTCTGTGTCATCACGGCGATGGCACAGAATGTCAAGAGAAGAGCGCCAGAGAGGATCCAGGCTGTGCAGCACACGTGGCGCGTTTCGGCGGTGGTACTATGCATTGTCGCATTGTCGTACTAGCATTGTCGCTACAGTGCTTCAATGCTTATCTCAATAACGTCGACTTCCATCGTTACACTGGTTCTACCGGAATTTTATTAAATATGGCCAGCTACCTTTTTGTTGCCATATTAGAAGGGGTTTAAATACTGTACTTTGAAATGAAGAGCACTAAAGTACTTAAAGTAATCAAAGTACAATAGAAATCCTTCGCTGAACAAAACAAAGAGATAATCGGCGTCATCACGAGGCAAAAAGTACGTGCTGTAACAAAACAGCAAGAAAGAAAATGCTGCATCTTAAGAGCTATCTGAACAAGAATGACCTTGTGAAGAAAAAGATAACTATTTAGCAAAAAACAAAGAAAAGCCAAGTCATTTCATATTTAGCAATGGTCCGAGTGAATAAATCTGCGTCGTTTCTCGTTGAAGTCAATTTCATTTGGAAAGCCACGCAACAGGAGTCGTGATAGGTGCTCGTAGGGCATTAAATGAGGTCGGGCTTACCCGAAATCTGTGGCCTGGCCCGTACCTGCCCGCGGGCCGGGTAAGCAAGCTTTGACGCGTGCCCGAGGGCCCGGCTCGTCGCTAGGAGCTTTGGGCTTAGGTCTGGCCAGGGCTTCTGTTGGGAGCGTAGCCCATCACGTTTCCGACTATTTTACTTTTAACTCCGCAAAGCGTAAGCAACAAAAATTGTCGCCCGTACGTAATTTCGGTTCATTGGCGCCTGTTCGCCTACAGGAAGCAGGTGCAGGCAGGCAACAGTAGTGGTACACCTGACCGAGAGGTCACCAGTGGCCACCCGCGCCCACAAAAGGTCAACTGCTTGCGATTTTGTGACACTGTTAAACTCTGGTGAGCATAGTTCTTAAGAGCTCGGAATCCTTGAGCTTCACGCTCAGAAGAGAGTTGGACAACCCGACGTTCCAATGCAGGTGGCCCCAGATAGCGGCTGCACCAGACAAGCGAAAGCGCTTTAGCCGGTGCAGGTTGCGATGGCATTGAAGAGACGGGGCATAGCTCACACAAGAAAAGTTATGTGGGTCTTCGACTGCTAAACATATTCTTCGTATTGCAGCCATGTACAAGCGCAGGCAGTGGTAGAACTTTCAATCCAGTTGGCTAACATTTCAAAGAGCGGACAAGACGCCTAAAGCAGAATGGTTGGGACACTTCGTTGTTATGGCACAAAGTATTTCAACTTTTGGCAACAATGTGTCGCCTTGCATTGCCTTACCTGTAATCATTTTAACGTAAGAACAAAAATGAAATTTTAAACGCTTCTTACAGCAATGACATAATTCATAACGTCGCAGCAAGTAAATTCTGGAATATACGTTCACAAGTTATGCGGCATGCTATGACATAGTGTAACTCACTACTGGATGCCATTTATTGCTTCATTCTTTCCTCAAGAGAGTTGAATAACGTTCCCTGCTTTATCACATAATTAGTTCAACATAATTATTTCAGACTTACAAGTGTGTTAGGCAAATACTTGTTAGTACTCGCTATTACAAGTGCGTTACGCGGTTGCTGCAAAAGTTTGCAAGGTGGCGAAGGGGATGAGGAAAATAAAAGCGGGAAAAAAAGTTAATCTCGAATGCATTTTCCTCATGTTCATTCCCTTGTGATCGCTCTTTCTGGCGTTGCGCTGAGAATAAGAACGAAAGATGTATGGCATCTAAACTTGGTGGACGAAAGAAAGAAACTGCGTTGTCTGTGTCTAAGTAAAGCCCACATACTAAATCTGGTTGAAATTGATGAGGAGTATCCCACTACCGCATAATAATAACTTGGTTTGCGCTCGTAAAACCCTACCATTTAATAATTGAAAAGCTAATGTGTTTCATATTTGTATTTAAATATATTGTTACGGGGAGATTATTACCCATTGTTATGCTGACTCATTATTTAGCTTACGAGGTGCACTGTTTGCCTCGTATCCCAAATGGGCAGCAAGCGGAGGCCCCTTCGATACAGCATGCGTAACAACCGTCTCGTTCACCTGACAACGATGTCATACTTCATGACATCGGCGTTTCCGCGAGAAAAACTATACATTCTCTAAATGAACGATCATACGCGCAATGTCCCAATCTATGTCTACTTTACGGAACACTAATTGTGAGCATGAAGAGATACGAAGAATGGATAAGCCGGCTGCACAACGCTTCCCTACTATACGGTCTCCCACTCGCTGTTTCCGAAGGTGCGTGGTCGCACGTATCAGCGTGACCCAGAGTGATGTAACGGTGCTTACACGCACAAATCTACGTGTTTTGATATGTTCTGACATTAATTGATGTCACCGATGAGCGGCTATCTCAAGCGAACGACGTACGAGTGGTCGCTGTACCTGCCGATGTAAACAAATGCACCGGTCGGTGCTTTGGACTGTCAGCGGCGTTCTTGTGGGATACAAATGCGGAAAGTCGTGCTCCACATCTTACAGTGAGCATGCGAAGCGGTTCCCTGAGAGGGATAAAACACCTAAAATAGCAAGCAGCGCGTATATCAGTGGTTAGGGCTACCCTTGGTCTTCATGTCGCAGCGCGATATGTTGCGCATGGGTGCTGGCTCTAGTAGTGGTGGAGGACGGCGATTCGTGGCTATTGAAGTCTTCTGAATCATAACTGCCACTGTTTGACAGATCCGAATAGGTGGTGAAGCTTACATGCAATGTCACCCGAAGGTCCCCGAAGGGCCCGGGCGCAGTCACAACCCAGTGAACCATTAATGTACCATAGATGTTCATAGAACATCATGTTTGAGACATTGCACACGTCCTATAGATATCTATATTTCTCCAAACAACGTTACAAATACGTACCATGGATAATGTAAGTCCCATCCAGATCACGTTGCTCTAACGTTGAAAGGATGTCGCAGCTGGACATAAGTAACCTCTAATAGATGTTCTTTTTTGGGACGCAGGACGTCCATAGAACATCTAGTGGATCTTTTCCTGCTGTCCCTATAATGAGCTGTATACCTGCGAGTGCCACAGTAGATGTACTATTGAATACAAATGAAATACGAACAGCAGAGTATGTGGCCAAAACGAACTAAAAGCACAATGTGTGGCGTCGGCCAGCGATGATTGTACACAGCATGTGGTTTTCGATGCAGAGTGCGGGGCTGCTTGTCCTAGTGCGTATTACGTCACCTGTATTTTGTTGACGCTTGTATTCTCACCCCGCCATTGCAGTGCCATTCCTATCTGTGATTACTTTTAAGGTGCTAGCACTGTTGTTGCGCATCCAATGCAATACATTTTGCGTGCTATTCAAATTACGATTAGACACTGGCAGCTTTGATGGTGGTACAAAAGCAAAGCAAATGCACGTTAGCAAGCTGGGTGCATGCCAGCTACATCACGCTACAGATGCTAGTCACCATAACAGTGTTACTGCCAGGTGGTATGGCACTGCCCGAGGAGAGATGAGGAAAACAACTTTCGGACAAATACGGGTGACGTTTATCGAATAGGGCGAGCAGGGCTGCCTCTTCCTGAGAACTATATCCCACGCACGTGCACAACGACAGGCCGACGACATACACCGTATACCTTTAGTTATGCTTCGGCCACACGTCCGCTGTTCGCATTAATTTGTCCTCGATGGTACATCTGCTGAGGCACACTAATGGCACAGTTACCCACATTGTCGGCATGTAGCTGGTGACTTGCTTGAAATGTTTTGTTAACGTGTAAACGTGTGAATGTGAAAATATAAACTGCAACACTTAAGGTAAAATCCTTAGATGGCTCATGGTCGAAAATCCGTGTCCAGTGTCGCAGCACCAAAATTCAATGGCACCAAAATGGGGATTGAACCTTCGACCTTTGGTGTTAATTAGGTCAAAGTGAATTAAGGCACAGTTCATTAAGATTCAATGCACCAAAATTGGGGATTGAACCTTCGACCTTTGGTGTTAATTAGGTCAAAGTGAATTAAGGCACAGTTCATTAGATAGAGTTAATTGAGGCACTCTAACCCATGGCCTTTCTTGGGAGTCGAAACCACGTGGATATATGGGCGAACCGGCCACATCTCCAAATTATCTCCAGTTGGGATTCCATTGACATGGTGAAGGTAGAGTTGAACCCACTACCTTGGGTGTTCATTAGAGCGAAGTTATTTAAGGCAAGTTATTACGGCAGAGTTAATTAAGCACTCGAACTCTCGAACTTTGGTGGAAGTCGAACCCACGACTTTTGGTGTTAATTAAGACAAAGTTAAGATACAATTAAGGCACTCAAACCCTCGACCTTTGGTGGGAGTAGAGCCCGCAACCATTGGTGTTAATTATGACGAAGTTAATTAAGGCTCGAGCCCACAACTTTGGTTGGAGAAAACAACAGAAGTAACAACGCATGCAAATGACAAATAATTTAATTAATGCTTTGTGAGTGCGCAGGCTTCTGCCTTCATCCTCTTCAGTGTTCGCTAAAGTGACTGTCAACTTTTATATATAGTTCTAGCGCTCATCAAAATGCGAAAACTGTGATGAGAAAACTCTAAATCCGAATTTTGATCATTATGCATCATTACAAATCCTGCAATGGATAAATGAAAAATAGTGAGTTCAGTAAGCACTAGGTAAAGCACACCTGTGAAACTCACAGTCATACCAATGTTACTTTTTTATTTATACAACTGATAAAGCTTTATTACAAAAATGATCGGCCCCCAGCCACGCACATGTATGAAATTATTCATTACATGTTCTCGCTGTACACAAACAGGTTAAACGCGGATCTAAAAAAGAAAAAAAAACACGTAATCAAAAACAGATTCTTGAAAATTAAACTTTATTAAAACACAAGTAACGAGTAGGCACAAAATGACTAGTAGGCACAGTGCCACAATTATAATTAAAAAGAAAAACTGATTAGTAAGAGGTAGTATCACATACTAATTAATGACCAAAAGTGCAAGGCCTGCTTGCCAGCAGCTGCTTCTGGGGCCACCGGATTCAAGATAGAAAGCCAGTACTTTCTAGCTGCATTGAAAAATATATGGTAAAATAAATTCCACGCAAGCAGAATCCAGAGATGGAATGTTCATCTTGATAGGCAACTTGGTCAGGCAGCTTCTCAAATCACAAAAGTGCCAATAACATAATGCTGCCAGGGACTTAGATATAGGCATTGCAAATTAGAAATATCCCTGACACTTGAAGAGGAACGCCGGAAACCAAGCGATACAAACATGTGCGAAAATTAACCATCAAAACATTGCCTCCAGAACATTCCCGTAAGCGCTCCACAAGGCGAACAAACGTACCACAAATAGCAGTCAGAAGCACAGCTCTAAATTTCAGCACGCAACTGTACAGTTCTGCCTAGTATATACGTACAGTACTTGGGCCATGGTCAACCGCACAAAAGTCGAAAAGACACAAATAAAGCACACGCTGCTCACGCCCGTTTCGGAACATTGCTGCACACTTGCATCGAGGCGCGTGTTGCTGAATTGATATCAGTGGCGATGCGAAGTCAAAGCTATTGCGAGTTCAAGCTTTTTTTTCTTTATAAACTGTCGTAATACATCAGCAAGTTAAAGGTTACGTATTTTCAACAGTGTACTAATAGATATAACTGAAAAATAAATTATCTTTGTATGAGAAAGAAAATGACGTAACCGAGACCGAAAGCATAGCGAAAAAATGGCGAAAGTATTGGCTTTTGCGCGCGGTGTCCAGCAGCAACGTTACTATACCTCCAGCAGTGCGTGCAAAGGTCGTGCTAAATTGCAAAATAATTAATTTAATGCTTTTGCTCTCCTAGCTTCCCATTGTTAGGCATTAGAGACAATTTGCTTGTATTTCTGCGGCATAGTGCGTGCATCGACTCATAACGCACAATGTACGATCAATGCACGAGAGCTTTGAATGTGCAAGAGATGTCCAAATCATAAGGACATTCGACGTCCTCTGGATGACCCTTGACTGCCACGTACTAGTCGAACATACTATAGATGTAAACTGGACGTCGTTAAATGTCTTGGATATTTGGTCTTTTGTGGTACATCCAATGGATATTTGTGGTTCACTGGGAAATAAGCTGAGCGTCTGCTCTTCGCCAGTTTCGTTCACCCCGCGGGCGAGACAGGCATGCGTTGCGCACCTTCCCCGCCGGGGATACATTCGTGACGTCACACGCAGAGGTTCGCTCGGCTGCTTGCTCAGGTTTCGGTTTCGTTTTTGCGCTTTTTTGCGTATTTAAAATTATTTTCGAATTTGCGGAACAATTCTCCTATCAGGTGCGTCACAGGAGGGTCTCGGGAACCTAAATATTTTATTAGCTCGACATGGTCAAAAAATCGCCGGAGTTGCCCTTTAACGTCGGACTAACGTCTACTATTAATAGGCGCAGCTGTGGGGATTGTAGAGGCCGCCTCCTGCGTTAAGTTGTAGTCTTCTATTTGTGTTACATTGTCGAAATAAGCGACAGCAGTGCCTCTAACAATGGCTCGACGCTCCTTACTAAAATCTACTGTTTGTAGCGTAGTTGATGTTCTAGTTTTGGATGTCAGCGGCGTCGAAGTTGCGTTGATTGGACGGCGAACAGCCTCTGCATTTATGTAAGGCACCGCGGCGCGTTACCACAGTCTGGCGATGGAAATCATTTGCCGGACTTCTTCCCGGACCACATCAGCTACAAACAATACCTCTGGTACCGGTCCTGTAGGTGCAATAACAAATCCGAGCTGCCGAAGCTCTTCTCGCACAACCTCTCGGATAACTTCATGCAGAGGCTTTTCGTTACTCGCAGCCAGTACGGGAGTGTTCGCCGCCGAGTTAGTCATGTCACGCTGCCGGTATCGTTGCTGTAGGGCCCGTTCAATGGATATAGCCTCTTTTGTGAACCCCGCCACTGTTGTCGGTGGATTTCTCACAAGGCCGGCAAACAGTTGTTCTTTCACTCCCCGCAAGAGATACCGCAGCTTACGCTCCTCTGGCATGTCAGGGTCGGCTCTACGGAAAAGACGGGCCATATCTTCTGAGAACATAGCAACGCTCTCATTGGTTTTTGAATGCGGATTTCAAGGAGACGCTGTGCATTCTTCCTCCTGTCGATGCTTGTAAATGTACCCAGCAGCTGTGTGTACAAGTCGTCTCAGGTGGCAAAGCTTCTCTCCTGGTTGACGTACCACGTACGAGCATTGTCCTTCAGATAGAAATAGACGCTCCAGAGTTTGTCCGCCGAGCTGGTATTATGGTTGTACTTAGCGGCACGCTCGAACTGGTCTAGCCAATCTCGGACGTCTTCAAGGGGATCACCATGAAAGCTCTCCGGAACCATAGGATTCTGCAGTGTTACTTGCGATGGAGCCGCGGTGGCCATGGTACTTGCAGGAGGCCAACGATTTCTCGAGGTTTCTTGCAGGGGACTGGACTCGGGCGCTAGACCTCGCAGGCGGCGACTGAACTGGTGGACCGGTGTTTCGATTTGCGATGGCGATTCCGGACTTGATCGTCGGTTACGCGAAGGGGTGCCAAGCATGAAGGATGAAGAATATCCCGCACCTCCACCAGTGTAACGACGTGGGATCAACGAGGATGCGGAGCAGCACCAACAAATACATCTTATCAATCGTCAAAAAAATCAACGCCTTCTTCGTTGATGATAAAGATGATGATGATGCCTCAATACTTGGCACAACCCACTGAGGGGGATAGGCTACGAACCAGGTGGTATTATGATAGGAATTTAAAATAAATTAATTTATAAATACATAAGTAATAAAAATGGAAATAAATGACTATATATTAAAAATGAGAAATAAAGCAATAATAAAAGAATTAAGTAGTCTGTACAAAGTTAGTCAACCCTGCCTGAATAGGAATAGTAATATAATTTAATAATAAATTAAATACAGCAAAGGATATATGTAGATTTTGAATAATAATAGTAATAATAATAATAAAATAATAATATAATTGTGGTTTTGCGACTTTACTTTTTCAATTTGCTAAATCTATAACTTATTGAAGGATAAATAAATCAATCATGTAAAAATGGGAAAATATTAATAAGGCAATCTTTCTGTGTCACAGAAAATTATAAATGGCTCGGCAAAATTCCCGTGGCTATATCCTAACACCGTGGCTCCAAGTGAGAGTACAACTGAATTGTTTAACGGCAGTCCTAGATTACGAAGTGGAATTTCCAAACATCGTTGTCGATGATTAGAAAACCGCCGACACGATAATAAAAAGTGATCGATAGATTCTGGTTCATTGCAGAGGTAGCATAATGGGGATGCCGCCAGACCACATCTGTGCAAGTAAAAATTTAGTTGTGGAATACGGCAACGCAGCCTTGTAAATGTTACTTCGAATGTCGGTTAGGGCAACACTGTCGGTTCCAAGAATAATTTAATGTATAAAATCTGTAGATTTTGCTAATGAGAGGCTTTTCTTGTCTTCGGTCAAATAAAACTGCCTATATCTGGCTGCAGTGATATGCGCAGTTGCCGGCAGCACAGATATCGCCGGACCCTTTAAAGAAGCTCGTGCTAAAGAATCAGCTATTTCATTAAGTTGGATGTCTCGGTGGCCTGGTACCCATACTAAATGAACTAACTTTAAGTGGGGTGGAGCTAATGTATAAAACATGTTTAAAGCTGTCAAATTTGAAGATACATTAAGCGCGCTGCATACAGAAAGGGAATCTGTGACAATAACAACTTTTGTAACATGTAGCGGTAACTTTCACATTGCAAGAATTATTGCCAGAAGTTCGGCCTGAAAAACTAATGTGTAATATGGCAGGCGAAGTGAAAAAGACCAATCCAGGGATGGTGAGTATATTCCCATGCCTGCCTTCTCTTCACACGAGGAAGCATCAGTCGCTATTACATTTATTGGGAAATGGGCCAAATAATGTGGCAAAAGGGCATTCAATTATGTTGGTGGCAACAGTTTTGCGTTATTGGGGACAATCTCCGCAAATTCTATTTTAAAGGACAATGTGGACCTATCAAACGGAAGGATTTCCCTAATTGCGAACATTTAAAGGTGCTAATTGTGCCTTCACAAATACAACCTGTGGGGTATGTAACCGTGGTCACGTGATCTCAAAAAATGAATTTGGTTCACTACTAAATATATATTCTGTATGTCTAGAGGAGACTCATAAGCTCTTAAGTAGGTTTGAACCGTAAGCATACAGAATCTCGTGTGAAGAGAAGGTAAGCGCGCTTCCTGGTATAACACATTATTAGCAACGAATTTAGGCGGGCCTAAACATATTCGAAGAGCTTCTTTCTCTAAAAGAACAAGTGGTCCTATTTTATATTTTGCACCTCCGGAAAACAAAACACGTCCAAATTCTAGAATCGGTCGTACATACATACGGTAGATCATAATTAATGTGTCACTTCGCATACCAGATCGCCGGTTACTGATTCTACGTAATAAACCTACAGCTCGTGTCCCTTTCGTTGCAATATTTTCTATGTGAGAACGCCAGCTAAGTTTTTCATCATATGTGATACCCAGGTACTTAAGTGACTCTACTTGTGGAATTGTTCTCTGATCATATACTAATGATAAATGTATCGGCCCGGAAAGCGGAAAGACAAGGACTGCACTTTTGTTTACGTTTAGAGACAGGTGAAGAGTGTGAAGCCACGTCTCTAGCATGCTTAGGTACGTTTACAAGGACAGGTAAAGGGAATTGATGTCTCTTGCTGTCGCCAAAAATGCGATGTCGTCTGCATAGACATAGAGATGAACTTCCCGGCTCAGTGGAATTGAACTCATCAACAGGTTAAATAGGACAAAAGACAGAACAGCCCCCTGGGGCACCCCTCTTGTCTGATCGAATTTTGTTGAAGGAAAGCCGTTTTGAAAACAATAAAATTTTCTATTTCTTAGAAATGCAAAAATCCATCTCGTTATATATCTCGGAAAATTGTAGGACTGTAATCTGTCCAGTAGTAGTGGGTACTCGACACTGTCATAAGCTTTCGCCACGTCAAGAGTCACTAAAGCACTCAATTATTTTCTATTTCGAGCAAGTTGGATACGGCTTTCCAAGTCTACATGCGCACACCAAATGGAGAGACCAGGCCGGAAACCTATTTGACTTGGGCTCAGTAATGAATTTTTAGATATATGATCCATCATGCGATCATATAGAACTCTTTCAATAAGTTTTACCATATTTGAGGTAAGAGAAATAGGTCTAATATTGTCAAGATTGTAGCCAGCTCCTTGTTTTTTAAGTAGCGGAATTATTTTGGCTGTCCTCCATTCTTGAGGAATCCAAGCATTTTTTAGAGAATAAAAACAAAATTTTTAGCATGGCATTGGAAATGCCATCAGGACCTGGTGCTGAGGCAGGCAAAGATCTAACGATATTGGAAAGCTCTGACACTGTGACTTCCACAAAGTCATCCGCGATGGGAGGCCTTAATTGTCCATTCGACAAACGTGATGTTAAGCGTTGTGCTAATCCCTTTCCTATTAATTCTAATGAAGCAGATATCTCGCGTGGTGAAAGAATTATCGATGTAGTATTTGCTGGTGTCAGTATGAACTTTCTATACTGAAGGAATCTGAACAGTGCTTTTTTGTTGTTAGGCTTAGTGAGGAATTCATGATGTTTTTCATCATATTCGTCTTTGGCATTCGATACTGTTCTCTTGAATGTGGCAGCTGCAAACATATAATCACTCCAGTTACTCGGAGACTGATTGTAAATTATTTTTTTCCAAGCGGCTTTTCGTCGTCTATATAATCCCGCGTGCACTCCGAATTCCACCAAGGCGAGTGAGTACGTTTATTTTTGTTAATATTGAACTGAGAGCTTTTATATGAACTTTTTAATACCGCGTAAAGACTTATGGTTTTCATGTCATCCGGCACCGTTATCTGGGAGTTGAGGGTCGCTTTTAATACACTCTGAAATTTCTGGTAATTGATAAAAATTCGCGCCGGAGACTCTAAAGAAGCAAGAGGGCACACAATATTAAATCTAATGGATAGATGGTCACTGTTTGAAACAGAGTCGACTGTAGACCAGGAAGTGACGGACATACCCCGAACTGGCAAATGTTAGATCCAATGCTGATTTATAACGGCCTTGAATAAACGTAACTGCTTTCGTGTTTAAGCAACAAAAATTTTGATTAATTGCCCAGTCCGATAATCTTTTTCCACATGAGTCTGTTCTGAAACACCAAGCCACATGGTGCGAAATAAAATCTCCCGCTATCACAATCTTTCCTACAAGATTTGACAACGGTATCAAGGTATCGAATATCTTGAACACCTGCGGGAAAATATGTATTAACTAAAGAAAACAGAGAACAACCAGGAATAGTTACATCTATTGCTAGTATCTCGCACTCTGCAGACATATACTGATACGATATTGTTGCTTTGTGGCATATTTTATTTGTTATCAGGAAAGCGAGTCCTCCGCCTCTCGATGGACGGTCCAATCGAAATAAACGGTAGTTTTTTATGTGGAAATCTTGGCCATGTGAGAGCCAAGTCTCCTGCAAAAGAATAATGTCGGGAGAAAATTGAGAACAACAATATACTAAATCTGTGGCTGCAGAAATAATGGAACGGCAGTTCCACTGTAATACCTTTAAAACACCTATGAAGAATGAATGCCTACTTTAGAAATCACTTGCTCTAAGATACTGTCTTTTAAAAAATCTTGTCTCCATGCTTAACCCAAAAACCCGCGCTACTTCAACCTCGTCCCCACTGGCACATACCCACGGCAATATAGTTGCTCCAATATAGAGAAATAAGAGGTAGGAAGCAACGTGGCCTACATTTAATATCGTTCTCTCTCGTCGCCCATCTAGAGTGCCACCTGGTGACGATTTATGCATGCACTACGTGTACGTCGTGTTCTGTACCTTGAGGAGAAGGAGGAGAAGGCAGGCATGTTAATGCGTCCGGTTGGCTACCCTTAGGAGATCGGGGTGAAAGATGGCTTATCAAAACTATATCATTGTTAGGGGGTTCATGCAGTCTAAGTCCGTGCGTCCAAATTGCCATGACAGAATGCATGAATGTGCCAGCATAACTGTATGCCAGCATTACATGATCATGTAATTAGAGTGAACACGCAGGCTGGTCGCGTGCAACACACACGTAAAACCTGTGCTCGCTTGGTCTGGTGCGCAGAAAGCCAACTGGTGCGCAAGGCGCCCTCGTCGTATGCGGACGGTGTCTACATGATCGCCGAGGGGCGGCCGAGCGCGCGCTCCCTGAGTCAGGAACTGTTCAAGGGCGAGGACGGGCTGCCTTCCTCCAGGAACATCACTGTGCTCTTCGTCTTCTTCGGTGAGTGCACACCGTCTTCTGTTCGCTGCTTGCTGGTCAACGAGTTCATTCTTTGATTACCATCGACAACACTGCGCGCTCAAAATGAGGGCAAAAAAGCACACGCACAAAGAGCTCGTTCGGCCAATATTCTTGTTCCTATTTCACAAAGGTTGGCCTTTGTGCCAGATAGAGGTCACAAAAGACAGCAGGGAAACAGTATACACGGTTCTTTAAGCACATTTAAAACGTCGTAGAGCGCTTGCATAATTAATTTACAAGATAAACTACACACCTTAACGCTGCCATAGAATTATTCATGTTCTACTCCTCATTTACGCCAAATCTGCACTCAGTGATAAATTCAGTTAACCAACACACCGGGGAGACTTCCTATTGCCTTAGAAAAGGAAAAAAGCGAGCATTATGTAATTATCTGCAAATCCAACTAATGACGCACGAGCATTTAACTTTGCCTGCACATCAACCATAAGTTGCCCCATATTTTCATCAAATGTAAACGAGGGGTCACGTTGAAATCGCCGACGACACCGGGTAAACATTGCATATACGACTGTGTAGCGCTTTCGAGGACATACATGAGTAATCTAATGCGAAGGCCGTAATTATACCCACACACTTTAAACTTGGCACGCGAATCAGTTATAATGTGCCCATGCTACCCCCATATTTAATTTCCTGTCAGTTATATTCTCTAATGACATTCGGAACACATCATATGTTTCGTAAAACAGATCCGTAGAGTGTGACATAAGCCATGTACTGCAATATCTACAATTAATCGCACGCATTGAAATTTGCTGACACATTTCCAATAACCTGCGCCGATTTCCGCCAAATATAATCTACATGCCAAATTTAGTTTATCGAGGTCACGGGGGAGGAAACTTTGTAAGCGTTTCAAGTAATCATATGGACCATGCCTATGTGAAACTTGCGGAGGGTAGGAAGATATTGTGCGAGACACGATGAAGAAATCGCGATAGGAATGTAAGCAAAAGCAAAAAACACCCTAAAGCCTACATAAAGCCTACATAAAAAGATTTGATAATGTTCGTAGTGAAAGGAATAAACATAGTGGAAATAATTGGAAACGTGGCGCATCGTAGTCATTAAAAGCTAGGCGCAGCGTGCATTCTTCTTGCGGATCCTCGCAGTCGTTTTCGTTTCCTCCGGTTGTTAGGTCAGCACCGCAGGATTTGCAACTAAGGTATACCGCGTGGTTAATTAGCCACCTCAGCTCGTCGTCTCAAGTTGAGAAAAAAAAGAACCACAACGTAATTTAAATGCCTCTGGGGAAAACGCTTCAAGAGCGCGTTGTGTGCGCAGGCCAAGCAGAGATAGCTTGGCCGTCGCCTGTAGTGGATAACGATGTCGCGGGTTCGATCCCGACATTCCGACGGGGGCGCACGAAATGCATGAAACGCTCGTGCATTGGGTGCACAACCCCAGCTTGTTAGAATTAGTCCAAGGTCCCGCAACAGCGTGCCTCGTATCGCGGTTTTCGCACGCAACACCCCAGAAGTTCATTTAGGCCGCGTGAGCCTCGCTTATCGCTAGAGCCTACAAGCTGCCATGCAGGAGTGCAGTAGCAATGTGCACTTGTATTGTAAAGCGCTCTTCTAATTTTTCTTTTCCTTTTCCGCGCTCAAAATCTGCCGCTATAAACACTGCTGAAGTGAGTTAGGATTCGAGCGAATAAAGCTATAATTAAATGCTTCTGCGGCACGCCTATGAGCGCATTTTGTTTCTTTGTGCAGCAAATCCTGATCTCCGAGCACACCTCTAGACTTAGGCAGTTCAAGTCGTTAGCGATTTGTTGCGAGCCATGTCGAAGGCTCTCCAACAGAACAATTGCTCTCTTATGAAGAAAACGCAATTTCCGTGAATAGCCCTCTCTCTTCCGAGATTTAATTTCGGTCTGCTCTAAAACACACAAAAAAAAGAGAGGAGGAGGAGGAAGAAACTTTATTTTAGGCCAGCACTAAGGCCCAGTAAAGAAGAGCTGCTAAGGTCCACTGATGATCTGCCGAGTCGGAGTGAAGCCAAGAAAAAAAAAAAAACTATGGTCAAACTGCGGCAGCAGTCAGCGATGCGCTTAGCGTCCTCCAGACATCAGCGTTTCTGCGACAGCGTCTTTGTATTTTAACGCGATAGCATTAAGGACCCCGTGTCGCAGAAAATCTGCCGTCGGCAATCGGCATCGGCATGCGATGTCGGCAGCTGGCGGAAAAATCATCCCCAACCACCCCGACCGCGCAGGCCCTTCACGTGGTGCAAGGTTTTGGTGAACCAAAATTGAATTTCTCACAGTGAAATCCGTCAGAAAAATGGAAACGTACAACTTTATCATTTGGCGTCGGATTCGCCGTCGGATTTGCCGTCGGATTGTTTACCAGTCGGCGTCGGATTGTAATTTGAATGTACGAGAAAACCTAATTCTGCTACGAGGAAACTCGTAGCAGAATTAGAAACACGTAAAACAAGCCCCTTTTCCAGCATTTCTACCAGACCTACAGCCGCATGTTCGGGTACTTTACATGCGAAAATGATATCCAGATAGCGCTCGCATCCTAGGCAGGTCAAATTGGAACTTCGCCTGCTAATTCGTTTTGGACACGTGCGCGCGTCGAGGGAATAGCACACAATTAATAAAATAATAGAAAAAGGTGCCATGGCCTTCACATTTTATTATAAGACCACTTATATTGCTCCTGGAAAAGCGTCTTCCCAGCAATGCATTTCTGTTTAAAGTGAAGCCGACTTTAAGGGGTTGATGTATGCTTGGTCTTTGTAAGCTGGCTTTCCCACGTTCAGTGTTGCAGTGAATGAAGCCTACTTGCCGTATGCGAACAATGCGATGCGAACGGGTCCCGACAACGCTATCGCGTTCCACTCTTAAAGGCGAAGCTTAAACGTGCTCCAAATTTTTTCGTCTCGTGCTGAGAATACGCCCAGCACCTGGAGCGGTCACGTGTTTATGGACTACGTTGCCGTATATATTTCCGCTTCTGAGTCACTCCCTCGTTGGCCTCAGGCGTTTTTCGTTGAAAGCCTCGCATCGAGCATCGCATTTACCCGCGCGTCACACCACCGTTGTCTCGCAGGCCAGGTGATTTCATCGGAAATCTTGATGGCGAGCGAACCAGGCTGCCCCATCGAGTTTCACCGCATTCCTATCAGCCGCTGTGACGAAATGTATGACAGCAAGTGCACGGGCCAGCGGTACATGCCCTTCCACCGGGCTCACTACGATGTCAAGACCGGACAGTCACCAAACAACCCCAGGGAACAGGCGAGTATACTTTCGGCTTAGGAAACACAAGCGGCGCTAAGGGGGACACAACTGGGGGGGCAATCTCGCTTTTTTTGGGGCTCGCTTTAGGTTCTTTTCTGCGCCCGGCAGTTTTCGTCCCCCAACGCTGGGGTGCGGCTTGCGTCCCCCAACCTCTCTACTATGCGTACATCGACGCGGCTGGGAGCTTTACAACGGTTTCTCCTTGTGGGAACTTCGATCTAAACACGACGCACGGCTTGAGCTGTGCTATGGCAGCATTCTGGCATTGATATGTGCCACACTAACGTGCTTATAACAATCCTGCGAGATAGATGCCCTAACATGATAGTTTGTAGATGACCTGCATGCTCGTCCATTGCGAGTGCGCGTAAATATAAAGCCCCTGGTCTTTATATTATCCCAAGCCTTTCGTTGGGTCATCCTCTCCAGATTCCATCACACTGTCTCTCTTTTTGAGCTGGGACCAAGCGGTGAGTGAGTGAAAATAACGGCCGCAATTCTCGCATGCGAACCTCGCGTTCGTAGTTTGTGCTTCACTCTGCTTTCCACTATGGTTTTTCTCATCGCATCCTGGCTCTGTCATGACTAAAGAAATTATGTTCACTCAAATAACCCTATCAGCAGCCACCAGCGAAACAGCGCCATTTATGCAATGGCCGCGTCTGTGGCTAGGTACTAATTTGTTCAGCACATTAATTTAGATCTTGCTTTTGATGAGGCAAATTCGAGTTTGGAAACATGCGAAAATATACTTTACCTTTCTTATAAGAAACACAGAGATTTAATCCACAGGCAGCAATAAGAACCCATGATGTCCCGATCCTCACGTATGCAGCTGTAGTATATGATGTGCTTGACACACCGAGGGCCACCTTTGTTTTATGACGAACAGGTATCAATTGCGCATGCTTAAAACAAAATGATCTGTCAGTGACGTGCCGACTATTATTGTGAGTCGGCCAATTTAGTAATATGTACGTATATTATGTGCGTATAGTTATTTTTGCTGCTTGTATTAACCTCGTGTTTCAATCGATGGCTTCAATCGATGGTCAGCAAGCGGACGTGTGGTGTGCTATGTGTCCTGTGAAATTGCTGCATTTTGGCCTGTTTTCTCCGTCCTCTCCATGCATGCACGTGTAGCATATTGCTCTTTTTCTTTCTAATTAATTTTTAAGGCAGTATTGTTTCGTTATGATGCGCCACAAAACCCACATCCAAGAAGTCCAACCGCCATATTTTGATTGAGTGTAAAACATTATGCTGTAAACACGAGCTGAATCACAAACTGGCGGGTTGAATAATTCGCGCGTAGTATAATGAAATGCACAAAGTGCTATATTCGGCACCACAAAAGAGACGTACTGAAAAGGTCCACGTGCCCACGCAAAAACTACAAAATAATTTACTCATGGGCAACATTGGACGCAGTTGTCTCGGCAGAGGTAGTTTATCTAAAATGCAACAAACTCGTCTCGTACAATTTGCGGAATATAGCCTAATCAAAGTGGCACTGGCGCATGCAACAATTTTGTTTCTCCTAAGATATGAGCTCACCGGCTGTTTTCTTGCCACTCATGACTGGAATTCTAGCACGAAAAAATCGCAGCTCACTTGACAAGGTCTTGCGATGCACATTAAGATTAGCATCACCTAATTTACTTGAACAGTTTGAATTCAGCCGTTATTTAAGCATCTAATTGCCTCTTGGTACTCATGGTATGAAGACACATTTGGGCCAACTTGTTGGGATGGAATAAAGCCGTATGTCACAGCCCCCTTCTTCCAAGTAGTGACATCCTGTGCACATACAGCAAAACCTGATCACCAAGCACATCTCTAGACTTGGCCAGTTCAAGTCATTAGTGATTTGTTGCGAGCCATGTCGAAGGCTGCCCAACAGGACAATTATTTATTGCGATAGCAAATATGGACACTCAAAAGCAGATTTCTGCCGTCGGCGTCGCCGTCGCCGTGACGTTCCGTATGACGTCAATGGTGATGAAATCGTCGCCGCGCAACGATCGCTGTATGTGCGAGTGAAAGCGCGCGAGGGGCGCGCGGTTTCACGGGGAGTGAACGCACGGCGGAGAACGAACGCGAGTCCTGCGCCGTGCTCGCTTAAGGGCTGCAGAAGTAGGCGTCTCTTTCCTCCTTTACAATCACCCTATATGTAGAGCAAACGCGCCTTCTTCCGACGCGCGAGAGGCCGTGGGGGAGGGGGGGGAGGGGGAGGGAAGGGAGGCGACGTTTAGCTGCGGCACTAAGTGCCTATTTATATCAGAGGCTCCGGCAACAGTCACCAACGCCGCACGCATTTTGAGCGAACGCGGGCAAAACGCCGACGGCGTCGACAACAGTTCTGCATGTTGCCGGTGCTGCTGCATGTCCAAGTTTATACAGCTGATAAAGTTAATATCATTACTCCGTATAGCTCTCTACAATTTTGCTATCGCAATTGATGCTTCGCCTTTCAGGTGAAACTGCGAAACTGCGACAACTTTTTTTTCCCACCGCTGGGCCACTGTGATATTACCCGTTAATATATACATAGACGTAATCCTTCACCATCAAACATATTCAAATAACATGAGTGAGAAGAATAAGGGAATCCAAGGGTCACGATGTTTTGTTAATACCGTATGAAGTAACATAGAATAAGCCAGATAATGGATACGCAAAGTTGTTATAAGTTTAATTGAAATATAAAAATATTTTAAGATAAAGGGAAGAGAAAATGGAAAAAAGATATCTTGCCGACAACGGCGTGCCTCTAGTCTCCGTGTAATTGCTATAGCAATAAAAAAAAATGAAACGGATCCACCGAGTTGGAATCGACATACAGCGAAGCTTTGTGTGCGTATACAGAGTCCAAACACACACGCGTGCGCACACACGCGCCGCACATACACGTACGCACACACACGTGCACGTGCCCATGCACACACGCACACACGAGTGCGTGAACGCGACCACACATACATGTACGCACACACGCACGCTAAGCAAAGCTTCACTTTTAAACTTTCCCAGACGTGTGTCAATGTGAGCAACTCGTACATGAAGGACAGAGAAGCTGCATGAGGGATTCTTCCAATGTTACACAGTGCTTCTTGGGGGACGTCAAGCATAAAGTTTCAAAAAATCACATGATGTTTGAAGCTCCCAAGATAGGAGCTGCATACATGGCGCTTCAGACACTGATGGTTTGTATACATTGATTGGCTGGAACATCGTCCTGCTGGCTTCCAACGTCTTTGTAAATTGATGAGCTGTTCATTAAAAGAAATATTTCATTGTCAACAACAATTTGCACAAACTCTATGTGTGCACAGTATTATTGCCTTCTGTGTATAGAAATACAATGATAGCCTCGAAATTTAGGCAGACAAAGCGCAGTAAATATATCCGCAAGAACGTTTGCAGCCACAGGCACGAAAACCATTCAAATCCGTGTATGTACTGCTCACCATCATTTCCGTGGTATCTGATCAATTGGAGCACTGGGGTAGCAGTGCTTCCCCTGGTAGATTTAGTAAGGAAACTCTATGACGTCGGGCGCCGATGTCTTGACATTGTCCTCGCTGGTCCCCCGGGTAGTGCCACGACGACGGCCTGCAGTTCTTGATAAAACATGTTATGTTAACGTCAATGGCCAAACGTCGTCTTTTTGTATGGCAGCTAGCAGCGTCTGCCCGGTTCTTGTTCTGAATGGTGCAAACAGGTTATCTGGAGACAGCTGCAGGCTGGCTCATTTGCCAACCGTTACATGTATTCATTAATATATCCGGGCTGCTTCTCACCTAAATGCCAAAACTGCGACACCTATAAAGCGGACCTGACATATATTGAGCGACTGCCCAGGGCTAAAGCCAAGTGCGGAACTACAACTCAATGACTCTTCGGACTGGGAGGTAGTGGTGTGCAGCTTGGACCCCGCGGTCCAGCTGCGGACTGTCAACTGCGCTTTGTACATCTCCAAAAGTAAAGGGCTTATGGCCACCTCACACCGCCTAGCAGAAGAAAGAACCCAGTAATTCAGAGAACTCAACATCTCACAAAAATAAAGTTTTTCTTCCTCCTCCTGATTGGAGCAAAGTTAATAGCCTCATATTGAATGCTGCTATGACCAAAGTGATGTCTTTCATATGCAAAGCAGCAAGCATTTCGTTTTTTCTTATTCTGTTGATTCTGCACTATTGTGTAAGGTCTGTGAGATCAATGATCTCGGTGTACTTTTGCAGCGTAAGCTGTTATGGGCTCATTCCAATAGCCGTTTCGGTTCGCGATGATGCCGCCGCCGGCGTTTGGCCGTAACCGCTATCGCCGGAAATGCGAAAAAAAGTAACCGCTCTGCGCCGGGATCGAACCCTGGCCCACTGCGTGGGAGTCGGATACTCTACCACTGAGCCACGCAAGCGCTTGCTACCAGGCAGCAGAAATATTCCCTCTAAACATGGCCTATAGGCAGGCGCGCAGGCACAGACGAGCCAAGCCTCCGCCAGTATGGTGGCGCCATCTAGTTAAAGTGCCTGCAACCGCCGTGCGTGACGACGAGACGCGATTCAGAAGAGGCTATCAACGCTATCCCGATGTTAGATGTGTGCCACGTATTCTGGGTACCTCCTCGGTACACGTTATGACGTCTCCTCGCAAGGTACGAACCGCTTCTGAAGAAGCGAATCGTGGAGCTACGTGCGCGGCTACAATCAGGCATCATCGGGCTCAGCAGACTGCTGTGCAGAGAGCATTACAAGCCGCAGCTCGCCATCGACACCAGGCGGACAGTTCAGATCCTTCTCGTCAAAATCGAACCAAAGAGACTTAGCCGCGAAAACCCTGTTGTGTGTGGTGGCGAAATTGAAGCTTTTCTTGCGCCACTCAACCAGCTTACGCTGTGACTGTGCTGCGTGTGCCGCACAGGCCTGTGACTTTTTCACACAACTTTACACTTTCTGTTTACACTAAATGCGTTCCAACGCGGGTATGCTCTCATTGCAGACTATCGAAGGAATTTAATTCTCCTACATCGTTCCGCAAGTCGTACACGACAATCTGTCTTCCTCAGCTCGAATACGCGTCTGTCATCTGCAATGTCATTTCTTGATCCAACAGTGACATTATAGATCGGGTCTGAAAAAAGTGTCAAAGCATGTATCGTCACCCATTTGCTAACACGGATACTGGACTTTGTTCTAGCACTGTTGCATTATTGTCATTTGCAAACTCCTTCACGGTAACCTCGCCTGCCCGGAACTCCTCAATTGTATCACGTTTCGTATCCCGCTCAAGATCACCAGAGATCAAAGACCTTTCCATGTTCCTGCCTGTCATCACCAACACTGAACCGTCCACAGAATACTGAGTCTCTCTAACGCTTATTAAGCGAAGCTTTATAGGCTCACAAGTGTCGGCGGTGGTGGTGGTGTCACACTGAAAAGTGGGCCAATCCTGGCAATAGTGCAGAAAGGGTCCAAGCTCAATATGGGATGGCCACACGTGGTGCGTCCTGCAAAGGAGCGAACTGTTTTTGATGAACGCCGGCGTGAACTTGCTCGGGAAAGGGCTCGTCGTCGATGTGCCAATTCTAGTGTGAGGGCTTCCGTAGCCGACACTCGCCGTCAGCGAAGAGCCGACGATCCCGAGGCGAGGGCTTCCGAAGCCGAGGCCCGCCCTCCGCGATGATCAGAGAATCCCGAGGCGACGGCTTCTGAACATTACTCTGACGAAGGCCAGATACACACACCACAAGCTTCGCTTACCCACATTTTCTCGACAGGGGAAGGGCAGGTGAAGTTTTTCATGGTCTCGTTATTTTTCATAACTCTCTGTCATTGTTATTTTCCGAGCTTTGCATTGTTGTCAAAGCTTCAAACATTGTTGAACTGCCCTTCTCTGTTTTCTTTTGTAGTCACCTTGCGCCTTGTTGTATGTACAGCCTTCTTTTCAAAATTGTGCTTTTTATTGATTCTTTTTTTTCCATTCTCCTGCAGGTTTTTAAAGCGAAGCTTTATATGGCTAGGCGAAATCACCAGTGACAGAAAACTATGATCATTAGCTTGGCTCCAGCGTTGTCTTCTTCCTCAGCTAGCTCGTTGGCGCCCCTCGAGTTGCGGGCATGCTCGTGCTCATCAGGCGCTCGTGCCACTGCTCCCGTGTTCCTCGGTGTCGCTTTTTTCCACAGCTGGCTGCGTTGCCGTTAATCATTCCAGCGTAGGATTTCACTTCGGTCGTCGTAATGGAGAGGCCGCCTTTACGGGGGTATGAGCCAATTGTTTAAGGGGGTATCAGCTATCCATTGTCTTACGTAACGGACGAATTTAATTTTGAACCAATTCAATTTCGAAGAATCGCAAGCGACAACGGCGGACTGCGGGCATACTGTCAGTGACGTCGTTCTCTCCATTGCAGCCAAACGTGTGTGTAACCTCATAATGGAGGAATGCTTTAATGAACCGTCGGGATTAAACTAGTGATAAACACCGGGGCCGCATGTTTCAGCTTCGCTGGTTAACCATCTTCACGGAGTGGAAGGGCCGCCACATTTTTTTCGGGCTTTTTTTTTTCTTTAGTGGATGCGTGCGCTAGCACTCAGATCTTATGGTTGTTCCTGGGCGCGGTAAATAATGAAACGATTGATTGATTATATTCGATGCCTGTAGTCACTCTCTGATCTCCCCCGCAGACGAACCTGGCGACCAGCTGGCTTGACGCCTCGTACGTGTACAGCACCAGCGAGACCTGGGCCAACACGATGCGCTCATTCGAGAATGGCACCTTCCGCGTGGCCGAAGATGGCCTGCCACCCAAGAACAAGGAGCGAGTCCCGCTGTTCAACTCGCCTCCGGCACGCTACCTGGGCGTCATGAACCCAGAGCGCATGTTCAGTGAGTCCTCTGAACACGCGCTCGATTTGGAACTTTATTCGATACAGGTATAGGTATAGCGAGTGGTGCACGGTAGATAGAGAAGCTTTAAACAAGAGAAAAAAGACTGCAGAGAGGTGCACTAGAATGAAAACCGTGTAGAGCATGCCTGTTGAACTCAAACAGGCTAGGTGACTATTTGTCGCTGCCTGTTTCAAAGGGGAAGACAATCATCATTGAGTCGAGTGTTCAGTGGCAGGGCGTTCTAGAATAATGGCCAAAATTGTGCGGCAGCATAACAAAAGGCAAAGCACATGACGGCATGCGATCCAGCTTTACACTTCCATTTACCAGGCACTGAGCCATGCGTCTGCAAGGGTAGCAGACAACAGCAGAAAATCGCTATATATTTCAGACACTGGTGACAGGTGGCGCCAAGGTAGGTCCTCGCGCCCAATATAATTAAGTAGAGTGAGCGGAACATAGCAATGACCGCCACAAAGAGGACAGTGAGAAAAGAAACAAATTAGATACAGAGGCACCAAGAGCGACACCATCTCTCGCTCAAGCGTCGCACCAAGAGCCACCACTTTTTAGGAGCGAAGCTCCTTATAGCGGCACCCGTTCCGTCCCCATCGTAGTAGTAGTAGTGTGTAACCAGTCTGAGAAAAATGAGAAAAAAAATTCCGAAGTTGTGTCCGTAGCGCGGAATCGAACCAGGGACCCCTCGCTTCCGAGCGCGCGGCGTTAGCCCACTATGCCACGAAGCGCACATAGACACACGCACCACGATGGCAATAAATACCCAACATTAACGAAAGGCCGCGTTTCTAGCGTGTTTCTAACGCGTTTGTGCTAGCGCGTTACGGCCCGTGTAAGAAGCTGGTGTAAGACGCTGTGGCCTCCCCGCCTTACCTTCAACGCGTTTCGAACGCGCTGCCCAAGGCGGTGGCAAGTCAAGTTCAAGTTGAGGAGCGTTTATGAATACGGGGGGGGGTATACTCTCTCAGCAGTCATGTGATGGCGTCGGCAAACGCGGTGCACGTTCCGGCATGTGTAAATGGCTGCGTAAGACGCTGTGGCCGCTCCCCCTTACTAGAGAGTACTGCACGTTTCTAACGCGTTTGTGCTAGCATCCCCTTAAGCGGGAGATCCGATGATTCCCCCCGGAGCTTCGCCCACTCATGATCATTCACCCCGTGGATATGCTGTGATTTTTTTACTTTCAATTCTCCTTTACGTATTGATTTGTCCCGTTCTTTGATGCACGCAGTTTTGGGCGATCCGCGGACCAACCAGAACCCTGGCCTGTTGGCGTTTGGCATCCTATTTTTTCGCTACCACAACGTGCACGCCCTGCGCATTAAGGCTGAGCACCCGGACTGGACCGACGAAGATATTTTCCTGCATGCCAGGAGGCACGTTATTGCAGCACTGCAGGTCAGTGGTAACCATTGCCTCTGAAAATTGCTTTCTTCTAGCTGTTTGCTTTAGCGAAAGGAAGCTATCAATGTCTACATTGCAATGATTGTATGCTGCCTCGCCCAAATCGTGCCTGCCTATTTTCGTCAATCGCGTTGAGGAGGAGGAAACAACTTTATTTTGTTAATTTGCTTAGTGAGGGGTGGCTACCAGGTGGTGCCTTACAGCCACCTCCTCAGCTCTTTTGATGGCCCGAAGTTGAACCTCCAGGTTCGGGTTCATGAGTATCGCTTCCCACGCTTCAGGCGAGGGAGCGGCCAGGAGATCTGCTGGGGGGGAGATCTTCTCTGCAGTCCCAGAGCATATGATTTAAGGAGGCTATGGACCCACATAATGAGCAGTGTGGGTCTGTCAAGTCAGGGTAAAAGTGTGCGTTATATTTGTGGGCTGGGAAAGGAGTGCGTTTGGAGTCAGCGCCAGGTGACTTCTTGTCCCTTGGTGAGCTTGGGATGAGGTGGGGGTTTTGTCCGTCTTGCGAGGCGGTAGTATTGGGCAATTTCGTGGTATGTGGTCAGCGGCTCGCTGACCAGGTCCCCTGGGTCGGAAACGGGACCCACCGCTCGGCTGATGAATCCTCGAGCACACTGGTGGGCCGCCTCGTTCCCCGGGTTCCCTGCGTGAGCCGGGACCCATATCAATTCAATTGGGGTGGGTTCTTCTTCACTATCTTGTTGTTTAGGGGACAGTAGGGGATGCAGTAGTCGTAGTGTGGCTGGGGCCACGATTCCACGTGCAAAGTTGGATATGGCAATCTTTGAGTCGCTGATTATGGTTGTAAATCTGGCTGCTGCAGCGAGGGCAATTGCCGCCTCTTGTGCCTCCGCCGAGTTGAGGGCACGCACAGAACAGGCCGTCCGTATTGGTGTTGCTTGGGGATAAATTGTTGTTGTTATTGTTGTTGGATTATCTTGGGGAGGCTAATTACGCTATTGCGTACGGGTTATGTGGCAAGGAATATTGAGCAGCGTCAACGTATGCTGCTTCGGAGTTGGACCCGTGGGTTTTGTGCAGGGCTTGAGCTCTTGCTTTTCGTCTGCCGTCGTGATGACCTGCCAGCATGTTCTTTGGCAGTGGCTTGATGATGAACCTCTTTCTGATGTTGGGGGGAACGGTGGCAGGATCATAGTGCATTGGAGACACTCTGTGCCCGATGCGGTCCAGGATCCAATGGCCTGTCTTGCTTCCCTTTAGTCGGTGAATGTGCGCCATGCGGTGTGCTTCTAGAAGTTCTTCCACGGTATTGTGCAACCCCAGGCTTAGGAGGTGCTCGGTAGGGGTGGTACGGATGAGCCCCAGCGCAGATTTGTACACTTTGCGAATGAGGCGGTCCAGTTTTGCTTTTTCAGTTTGGAGTAGATGTAGGTAGGGAAAAGCGTAGGTGAGCCTTGAGATGACAAAGCAGTGGATGATTTGGAGTAGCTCCTTCTCCTTCATACCTTGCTTGCGTGCCCTTACTCGGGAGATTAAATGGACCGTCTGATTCACTGCTATGGTGAGACGATCAATTGTGAAGTTGTTGTGGCGATTCTTTTGTACAAAAAGGCCCAGGACCCTCATATAATCCATGTGAGGTATTGCAGTGTTGTTGACGTACACGTTAATGTTGGGTAGTGGGGTTTTTATTCTGCGCCAGTCTGGGGGTCGCAGTATTAGTATCTCCGATTTGCTCTGCGAGCACTCTAAACCCGCGTCACTCACATGCTGGACGACTGTGTCGGCTGCCTTCTGCAGGGTCTTTTCGTTCGACTTGTCCGTCGGATCCCGTGGTCGTCCAGAGCGTAATGTCGTCGGCATAGAGAGTGTGTCACAGGCCGGGTATCTTGTCGAGTTTGGATGGTAGCGACTTCATTGCGAGATTAAATAAGAAAGATGATAAAACTGCTCCTTGAGGAGTGCCGCGATCTCCGAGTTTGATCGGTTTGGAGACTAGATTGCCCACCGAGAGTTCGACCGTACGGTTGGATAGAAAAGCGCATATGTAATTGTACGTGCGTTCTCCTGGTTGCAACTCGGCCAAGCTGTTTACTATGGCAGTGTGCTTCACGTTATCAAATGCTTTGTGAAGGTCTAGGCCGAGTAAGGCTTTGGTGCTTCTACCACTCTCTGGTCTTAGGAGATCATGGTGCAGTTGGATGAGGGCATCCTGGGTGGATAGGTGAGCTCGGAAGCCTAGCATAGCAGGGGGAAGTCGGTTGTGCTCTTCCGTTTCACGTTGACTAACAGGAGCATTAGTACAATTCGTACGCAGGTAATAAAAAAGACATTTAGGTTATCAATTTGGATAGAATGCGTGCATTGAATGAATCTTGTTATTAAATAATCTAACTACGTGCGCACAGTTCTCGCTGAATTTCTAATAGCGCACCTCCATGAACGGGCACAAACCCAATAACCGAAGTTGTCCATTCTGCACATATCCAGTGGCACATCCCCAATGCTCTAAGTTCTAGTCCATTTGGCAAAACAATAGCCAGCAATTCCTGTCAATAATACGTGCGGTCTGCGAGCCTGCGATTAGGCCGTGTGTCTCAAGTTTACACAATTAACAACTGCGCACTCTTCATCTTCAGGGGCTTAGTTTATTCTGTTGTCATAAGCCTTTGCAAGTCTTGGCACTAATTATACGTAACTCTCACCAAAACAAAGAAAATTTATCATCTTTAAAAAAATTCTGCAGATCCAACGCACATGTTGGATTCTATGGTAGTGAATAAAGTGGTAAGTAAATGGTTTAGAACTAAAGGTGTTCACTTTCATCCTACACAATCACATGGCATGTTTATTTTGTTCGACCACAACTTTATAGTGAGGAACTTTTTATGTTTATGCACCGCGTCATTCACAAGCTATGCCAAAACACAAACACCGTGATGCACCGTGTGAGATGCAGCGATATCACAAGGGAGGCTGGTCGAGGTAACAGTGGTGGTGACGGGTTGTGCGCACAGAGTCGAGCCATAGATTCTGCAACCAGATGTGTCCACAATGCGACGTACCCATTCTGGCCAAGAACGGGCACGTTCCCAGTGCGATATACGGAATGGCTAAATAAAAATAAAGGCGGATCAAAGATTCGGCAAAATATAATTCCACATTCTAGTAACAAATCTGTGTAATTTAGAAATACTTTAGGGTAAGCTGGTTAACACGAAATCTTCACGTTTTATGTAGGAATCGTTGTGAGAAATGCCCATTCTGAAGAATTCGCCAAGAACGTGTGTACGCACATTCTTAGAGGCCAAATCAAAGGAAATGAAGCAAATTTATGAATCCATTTATTGTAATTTGCCATTACATTAACGGGTTGGTGGGTTTTAAAGATACCAGGGACCCGAGCAATCTTCATGTATTTTTTGTAAGAATTTTATGTATTAATCATTATGCTTATTATCTGAATACTCAGTCAGCATACAAGGATTGTATAACATTGGCTGGTAGTTTCATATAACATTTGCACATATACCCACAGATATATCTGCTGAGATAGCGACCGACCCAACAGCAGCCATGCCAAACCCGGGAAAGTAGGCAAAGTAGGCAAAGAAAGCTTTGCTTTGAATATTGTTGCCTTCGCCAGCCGCTGAGTGCTTTTGAACTACGCAAGGTACGCGCTGCTTAACGATTAATTTTTTTTTTTTTGAAAGCGCAACGATGTTACAACCGAACAACCGAAGTTTCTGTGGTGCAGCTTCCTTCTTCAAATGTTTGGATGACATAGACGTGTTACCACTGTGTAAAAATACATTGAAATTGTTCGCACATAACGTCGAAGCCCGTGTTTCTGATCCGTAATAGTAGAAATCGGTTTTCAATTCCATACAGATGCACTTAGAAAAAAACATGAATGGCACCCAGCACACCTTAAATGGTATTCGTCTGCTTCACATTGACAATTCACATTGGTGCTCATGTTTGTTTCACAGATCTATAAGCACGGCGGCTTATCACTGACACTTGAAGAGGAGCTCCAGAAACCAAGCAATACAAATATGTCTGAAAAACCACCAAAATGTCAAAGTTCTGTCAAAGATGTCAATGTTCTTACTGATTATTTTTCTAAAATCATTGCAAATAGGCAAAATTCCGGAGAAATGGAAAACTGCTAAGGTTATCCCTATACATAAATCAGGCGACCTTACCAGCAGATCAAATTACGGATCAATCTTGCTTACTTGTACGGCCGACAAGATCCTCGAACATATAATCCTAAAACACATACTATCATTTCTCGAAAAAAACGACTTAATTGTCCCTAATCAGTATGACTTTAGAAAATGATTATCTACGACTACTCAACTAATTGAGACAATCCCTGACTTAGTGCTTACAATGGACAAATGCAGTCAAACCGACATGATATTCCGAGACTTATCCAAAGCGTTCCATCGGGTTTTCCATCCTAAGTTACTTCAGAAACTTATCCACTATACCTCGGTGATAACAACATCACCAAGTGGATAAAAAGCTATCTTGTAGGTCGACGTTCCAGATTCTATTCACGTCAATATGTACATTACAAAGACTACTCTTTGGATTGCGGTGATGGGCTATCTGGCGTCCCACGAGGTGCCGTTTTAGCTCCTATCCTCTTTCTTCTTTTATTGCGATAGCAATTATATGGACACTTCAACCGGATTTCTGCCGTCGTCATTGCCGTCGTCATCGCCATCGTTGTGAGGTTCCGTATAGATTCCAAGGGCGATGAAATCGTCGCCGCGCACCGTATGCGCGAGCGAAAGCGTGCGGGGGAGGCGCGCTATCACGGAGAGCGAACGCACGGCGGAAAGCAAATGCGACCGTCGTGCGAAAGGCCGTGGGGGTATGGGAGGAAGGTGGGGCGACGCTGTGCTGCTTCACCAAATGCTTATCTTGCAACCGGGTGCAAAGGGAACTGTCCACTCAATCTCCCACGCGAAAGCATGAAAGCGGGAAGGCAGCGCGGGAGGAAGGGGAGAGGGCAGCTTCTTTTCTGCCAACAACTTCTCCTCTGCACTTTGCCCGGCTGTGCCGGTCGCCCGCACTGTCTCTTATCTCCACACGGCTCTGACCTTTGTATGCGAGCTGTCCATTCGCTGCTCAGTTGCCGTTGAAGCGATAGACCGCGCGAACCTGCGCTTGCTGCCAGCGTTTTGACAGTCGTTGTCTGCGGTCATTCAGTGTGATCTATTCATGTTTGCTTGTGCGCGCTGACACCACGATTGTTAATTAAGTTAGTAAGCCAATGTGTCCAAGTTTATGCAGCCGATAAAACTACTATCCCTACTCCGAATAGCTCTCTACTAATTTGCTATCGCAATCGATGCTTCGCCTTTCGGGCGAAACTGCCATTTTTTATCAATGATTTACACATTAATACACAGTATTAATGTACAGTAAGAATGTTTGCAGATGACTGCATTATCTACAAGGAAATAACCTGCCGTGAGGACCAGATAACCTTAAACAGTGCACTTGAATATATACCACAATGGTGTCAAACGTGGCAGATGGTGATTAACACAGGAAAAACAGTTTGTATGACAGTGACGAATAAAAGAGTGCCCATGAACTACCCATATTATTTACAAGGACAGATGTTAAAGAAAGTAAAGAGTATGAGAAGACGTTTATTGGCGGTGTCTTTCAAGGACGCTACAAGTTCAAGGAACGGCGAGGCAGCGAGGGGCACCGTCTCCAAACACACCAGCAACCAGCAGCGCAAGCAGAGCGGGCCAAGCAATGGCGATGCCGCTGGACGGAGGTGCATCTTCTTCTTCACAATCACCCTCGCAGAAAAAGCGCTATCCTGGTGACCTAAGAGGTTGGAGGCAGAGGGTTATGGTAGGGCTTCAGATGTTCCACGTGGACGAGGTCATGCCCATGCCGGTGCATGTCGTCAGATGGAGAAAGTGGCTCAATGAGAAAATTCACCGGGGACGTTCGCTCTTAGATGCGGTAAAGCCCTTCGTGCTTTGGAACGAGTTTTGAGGAACGCCCAGGAATTTGGCAAGGAACAGCCAGCCATGCAAGAGACCCTGGGGCATACGCGAGATTTAGAAGTGAGTCGGCGCAGCCTTTCTTCTGGCGCTGTTGTTCTTGTGATGTAAAGGTGCGCACGAGCTGGCGGCACTCTTTGGCTTGTCTGGCAGCTTCGTACACAGGTAAGCACTCGGAAGCGTGAGGACGGTATGGAAATAGAGTGTCGATGGTATGCGAAGGCTCCCGTCCGTATAGGAGGAAGAAAGGTGAAAATCCGTAGTAGCTTGTATCGCGGTGTTGTATGCAGCGAACGTCACAAAAGAAAGTACGCGGTCCCAGTTCCCGTGATCAGATGCCACCTACATGCGAGCATATCACCGAGAGTGCCGTTAAACCATTCTGTGAGCCTGTTAGTTTGCGGATGGTATGTCGTGCTCGTTCGATGAATAATGTGGCATTCTGAAAGCAGAGCTTCAGTGACTTCAGAGGGGAAGGCGCGACCACTATCCCTGAGGAGTTCTCGAGTTGCACCATGTCGAAGGATGAAGCGATGAAGGACGAAACAGACTATATCCCACGATGTAGCATTCGGTAAAGCAGCAGTTTTGGCGTAGCGTGTCAAATGGTCCACAGCAACTATGATCCACCAATTGCCATCCGGTGTCACGGGAAGCGGGCCGTAGAGGTCAAAGCCGACGCGATCAAAGGGTTTGGCAGGGCACGGAAGCGGCTGCAAGGCGCCAGACGCACGTAAAGGTGGTAATTTTGACGTTGCAGTTAGGGCAGCACTGAACAAACTTTCGGACAAAAGTGTACATTGCCTGCCAGTAGTAGCGATGGCGAATACGTTCGTCAGTCTTAAATACTAGGGCGCGGCCACATTGCGGATCGTCCTGAAAAGAGGCACATATTTGGTATCTTAAGCTGCGGGGAATGACTAGTAGCCATCTACGACCTTCGGGAGCATAGTTGCATCAGTGGAGCAGCTGATCACGAATGGCAAAATGACCAGCTTGGCGTCGGAGGGATCGGGATACAGGGGTGGTCGATTATCCAGAAAGATAGGCGAAAAGAGAAGCGATCCAAGGGTCACGGCATTGTTCGGTGCCAATCGAGTCAAGGTCAAGAGATGACAGGGGATGAGCGCAAGTGGTTCCGCACGCTGAGTCTTAAGATAGAGGTGAACGGGATAGAGCGTCTGTGTCAGTGTGCCTGCATCCACAGCGGTAGATGACGCGAATATCGTACTCCTGGATTCGGAGGGCCCAACGTGCTAAGTGGCCAGATGGATCTTTCACCGTGGTGAGCGCACAAAGCGCGTGGTGATCCGTTACTATAGGTCAAATGGGCAGCCATATAAGTATGGGCGGAACTTGCCAAGTGCCCATACTAGAGCCAAGCACTCTTTTTCAGTTACGCTGTAATTGGCCTCTGCTTTTGTCAGCGTACGACTCGCATAGGCGACCACTTATTCGGAGTAGCCGGGCTTCCGTTGCACGAGGACGGCGCCAAGACCGACCCCACTGGCGTCTGTGTGTACCTGAGTTGCAGCTGTCGGGTCGAAATGGCGAAGAATAGGTGGAGAGGTAAGAAGACAAGACAGTGTCATCTTCGTACCTCTCCAGGATACACACAGTGAAGTGGCCTGGCAGCGTCGTCGGAAGTTTGAAGGCGACGGCGGCAATAGCGAGCGACGTGTCCTGGCGTGCACCAGGCGTAACAAATGGAACGATTGTCAGGCGTCCATCATGGATTGCTTACTCTCGGCCCGGCCCAAGAAGCAGTAGGAGTGGCAGGTGGTGCAGACTGTTTCAGGATCGACAAAGGCGGGTGGGGAGGCCTATGCACTACCTGCGCATAGGTATGAGGCGCGGCAACAGGCTGCACTGCCTGTGCATACGTAAGAGACGTGGCTACAGGCTGTGCTGCCTGCGCATACGTAAGAGGCGTGGCTACAGGCTGCACTGTCTGCGCATAGGGAAGAGGTGCGGCCACAGTTGGCTGGTGGTGAGTGACACGAACAGCTTAAACGACCTCTTCAGCAATGACAGTACGGAGCTTCGGAAGCAGACGACAGGACGTCTCCTGAGTGAAGGGGACCAAGGAAAGTTGACGGGCAACCTCCTCGCGTACGAAGTCTTGAATCTGCTGAAGCAGTGGAGAGTGATCGGAAATGGCAATGAGACTCGATAGCGAGTCAGTGGTCGACAGAGGCTGCCAAGTCAGGGTGCATTGCTTCTTCAACTGTTTATAGCTCTGACATAACGTGACCACTTCAAAAACGGAGCGCGGATTCCTGGTCAAAAGCATCTGGAATGCGCCGTCATCGATGCCTTTAAGGATGTGCTGAAGTTTATCAGCTTCGGGCATGGTGGCATTGAACGTTTACAAAGGTCGACGACTTCTTCAATGTAACTCGTGAAAGTTTCACCAGTCTGCTGTGCACGGGCTTGCAAGCGGCGCATAGTTTGCGGA
This sequence comes from Dermacentor silvarum, assembly GCF_013339745.2. Classification (NCBI taxonomy): domain Eukaryota; kingdom Metazoa; phylum Arthropoda; class Arachnida; order Ixodida; family Ixodidae; genus Dermacentor; species Dermacentor silvarum. The sequence continues at coordinate 5,817,288 of NC_051155.1, read as the reverse complement.
CAGCAGGTCGACCAAACACTTTTGTGAAAGACGTCTCGAAAGTTGACCATCTTGGGATGTCGACTTCGTGGTTATGGAACCACAGTTGGGCAATGCTAGTATGATAAAATATGACGTTGGTCAACTTCGCAGCGTCGTCCCATTTGTTATGCGCGCTCACCCATTCATACGACGTAAACCAGTCCTCCACATTGGTGTCATCTGTACCACTTGTGATACGTGAAGTGCGCGAGTGCCGTGATCGTAGTGGGTAAGTGCCAGAAGTGAGCAACAAGCAAGGAAGCAAGCAAGCGACAGCCATCATGGGAGACGTAAAAGAAGAGGGGGAAGAAGATGACCAGGGTGTGGGAGTAGCGGCCAGTCGAGTTCCTGGCCCAAGGCCGCTGCAGGCTCCCACCTGGGATCATCACAATGACCAACTTCTTCCTGCAGCCTGTGGTTGGCGAACATCGGCAGGGCGTCTGACCCAGGTGGCCCAGCGTCTCCAGCGCTGTGCCCGAGCTCCGGCTGGCAAATGCTGCAAGGGCGTCTAGCCGTTATCTGTCTCCACTATGCCTGTCTTCACAGCAGTGTTGATCATGGCTGCCTGATGATAAGGTGCCGACCGACATTGGAAGAAATGAAGCCCGGTCCCAGAGGTGAAGCCCTTGGACTTGATGTCCGGTGACAAGACCTCCTACCGTACTAGGGCGACCTATCCAAGTTCCCAACGTCACAGTGAAACTTGCAGAACTTCCTCCTGCATTAGTGGATCCCTGGTGTTCGCCTTAGGGTGACCAAGATTGATTTTCTTCGATGGCTTCTAGTTTTGTCACCGCTACTCCACTTCGAGCTCCGCCTCTGTCGCCGCTTCTAGTCCATCCCACAGCTCCAGTGCGAAACATGAAACTGTAGGCCCCTTCTGACTTATATGCTTTCTTTCTAGACTTATTCCTCTTTTGTTTTTGTGATTAGTTTGCCGAGTTTTGTTTTCTCTTTTCGCTGTATTTTCTTTAATGAATGGCTTGTTGTGGTAACGAACGGCTTCGTCATTCAATGCGCTGAGGCTATGTCTCAGTAGTGAGTAATTCATTGAAAGAACCTCATCAGACCGCTGAAGACCTTCGGATCACGTTGCCGAGGCACCCTGGTGCAGATGACGGACTGGGGCACAGGGGCTGGCGGGTCTATGTTGTCGGTTATGATGGGCGGAAGCGTTCGGGTTCGAAGCTCCAGGGTGTAAGCAACGGGGGAATTCCAGCAACCTCCACCAATTGAGAAGAGGTTTATTGGCAGTGTCCTTCAAGGATGCTACAAGTTCAAGGAACAGCGAGGCAGCGAGGGGCACCTTCTCCAAAGACACCAGCGACCAGCAGCGTGAGCAGAGCGGGTCCGAGCGTGGCGATGCTGCTGGACAGAGTCGTGTCTTCTTCACAAGTATAAATACTTTGGCATATAATTTCATCAGATCTTAAATGGGGTAAGCAGGTAACATGTATTGTTAATAAGCACTGGCAGTTCTGTAATCGTTAGAACGCTCGCTTAGATCGCATCAATAGATATCTAAACGCTAGCATACCTGTCACTAGTTCGCTCTATACTGGATAATAGAATAGTATGTTGGTTTCCGTTTCCGTAAACATTAATAGCAAAGTGGAGAGCGTACAAGGAAAGCGATTCGATTTTTATTTTAATATATCACCGTCTTGACTCCCCTAAGAACTTAAGAAGCCGAACTTCCCATTATACAAAATTGAGCCCAACCACTTCGTCTTAAGTTTCTTTTCCTTCTTCTTTATGGCAGTATGAAAATCAATGCGAGCAACTACCGTAAAAACCACACTATAGGTCGAACCGGAATATAGGTCGACCCCCCAACTAACCAATTCTAAAAATGAAAAAAAAAATCTTTTTCAATGGCAAAAGTACCGAAAGACACCCTTACCTTTAAACAAATGCGACTCAGTCGGTTGCACAATGGTGACAGTATTTATTTAAATGCTGCCCCATGCCATGATGATAAAGTGCTGACAAACACGCGGGTCGATGGTCGCACGATACGAAGCCCACGGCAACCTCGTGGATTGCCCTGGGCTTCCGCGTACTCGATCGCCTTCTTCTTGAAGGCGACGGTGAATTGCCGTCGGCTTCCGCTCATTTTGAAACAATATGTGAAAAAGCGGCCTGAATGCGATGGCGAAGGCGGCTGTTTACTTCACCTGCCCATTGTTGCAGGACTTCCGTAGGTTTTCCGCCAATGTCTGGTATATAAGACAAGGGTCGACTTTTCGCAATGGTTTTTTGAAAAAAAGTTCGACCTGTATTGCGGTTTTTACGGTACTTACTACAGACAGATACGCATAGTTCTCGAACAAAACACACCAAGCACTTAACAGAATACCGATTTCACAAAGACATATTAAGGTGCTCCTTTTTTCCACATGCAATCCGTGAATGGAACTTTTTGCCTGATGACGTTGTCACCTGCACATCACTCGAAGCTTTTATCTCCAAGTTATCAAAAAACGCTTTGTAGCTATGGTCTGGACGCATTGTACAATGGCATTCTGATTCACTTCTCAGTGTCAGTTTCTTGTTTCCTGCCCTGATATATACGCATATATGTGTATGTATATATATATATATATGTGTGTGCTACCACAACGTGCGATGTATATATTGCTGCTCATGACTCCCCCCCACTACCTGCTTAGTCTTATCTCATGCGCAATGAATATCCAATATATTTACACTTTTTTTTGTGCTTCTTTCGTGTGCTAAACCTTCCAACATTGCGTTGACTACTTCCCCCTCCCCCCCCTCCTTTTATAATATTTCTATCCTGAATACAGAGGGCATGTGTACTGCCTTGTTCACCTAAGCTTATTTATGTCCGCGCCTACTTGCACTGTGTTCTCTTGAATATGTATCCTGCCCCTTTCCTGCAACAGCCTCAAATGTGAGGCTAGCAGTATGTTCAGATAAATAATAAATGTCTATAAGTACGCAACTGTACAGTTCTGCCTAGCATAGACTTGGGCCATGGTCAACCGAACAAAAGTCGAAAAGACACACTCATGAAGCACATTTCATGCCGCTCGCGCACGGGAAATTACCCTGCACCAAGGAGGTTTACAAAAAACCTCCTTGCCCCGCACTTGTGTCGAGAGCGGTGAGCGCTGCACTGATATCGGTGGCCGTGTGAAGTCAAAGATATAGCGAGTGCAAGCTTCTTTTTTTTCTTTAGAATTTGTTGTAATATTTCGGCAAGTTATAGATTACATATTTTAAACAGCATGATAATAGACATAACTCAAGAAAGCATTTGTGTATGAGAAAAAAATTACGTAACTGACACCGAAAGTTTTGGCTCATGACGCGCGGTGTCCAGCAGTGCGTGCACATATCGTGCCAAATTGCTACTCATAACCACATTTCAAAAAATAAATGCGATCATTAGTGAAATTCTGGTCTTTAATACTTCAAATTGAATCTTTTCAAAATGAACAAATCTAATTTCGCATTTGAGCAACACATTCTCCCTCTCGTAGTATCTGGAACGTGCACATGATGGGGAAAAGCAAAGTAAATGCCCCGCCACAGTGCTGGAACAGGCAACAACGCTGTTATTCTTCTCCCAGAATCTCACTGTTAGGCATTATAAACAATTTACTTGTATTTCTGTGACATAGTCCGTTCTAGTCACAACACACTTGTGACTAGATCAATGCGCGAAAGCTTTGGTTGTGCAAGAGATGTCCAAATCACAAAGACATTCGACGTCCTTTGGATGACCCTGGATTGCCGTGTACTACTGCATCAATATTATAAATGTAAACTAGATATCGTTAAATGACTTGGATATTTGGTCTTTTGTGGTACGTCCAATCGATAATTGTGGTTTGCTGGGAAAATAGAAAAAATGAGCGAACTGGTTTTTTTCATGCAGTTAATAATTACATCAAAATTGAGCGAAAGGTAATTTTACTTGTGGTCTTTAATTGTGTATGCTGACATGAAGATCCAATTAAGAGAGCACCAATAAGGAACCAAAATGAGTTGCTACTGGATTCGTTCATAAAAAAAAGCATAACTTGGAGGACGTTGGAGTAGTGCTTTCCCCTGAAAACATTGCCATTTTCATGCACTACCAAGGCAAGACTAGACTGCGCATACGCTTCAGCCACAATCGTTCCCTTCTGCAGAGATTATGGCGTAACACATGTTTCTTTTAGCGACCGAAGCCTAGTCGCCTTCACTATCGAAAAAGAAAACAAGAAAGTCAAAGTTTAATTGGGAAACATGGAAGCTGAATGATAGACTACTTACAGATGAAATATTCAGGGCAGACGTAGCCAACAACATAGAAAAACTACTTCCCAGAGACCACAGAAGGGCTATTGCTATGTAGGAAGATTTTAAGAAATAAATGGAATAACGCTATAGAAAGATCATCCATCTTACGTAAGAGCGAAAAGCAAAAAAGAAAACAATCTACGATCCAAAGTAGACTTCCTTCTTCATATGGTGTGACCAGCCCCAAAACTTCAGTGACGAAAGAAGAAATGTGAAAGTGCAGCTAGAGATAATAGATAAGGATAAGTATCACGGCGCAGTCATTCGCGTGCTTGCGGAGCGATTATGGTTTGGAGAAGCACCTACGAAACGTGCGCTAAGTGAAAAAAAAAAAAAAGTGCGCTGCACCGAACGAAATAAAAGACATTCGATACTGAGAAGTTACGTAGGACCAGAAGCAAATTCAGGAAGCTTTTGTCAAATACTATCGCTCCTTAATAGGACAAAATATGCAAGTAGAAAATTGCGTTGAGCATACTTTTTTGTCATTGATGCCTGTTTTGGATGATACAGAGAAGAAAAGACTTGACGACGTTCTGTTCTTACGTTTATTTTTACGCTTCTGAAGTATGCCTTAGTGTGCAATTCAGAGTTCTCTTTCTCAGAAAATAAAGCCGGAAAGTGCCAAGCAAGAAGTTAGAGATACTGCATGCAATATTTATGTAATTGAAAACATACCGAGCGAGCAGCTGAAACCTCAGCATGCGAATTACAGCTGGCTGCATACTTTGAAAGTATGCATACTTTTAATGTAGATGTGACCAGCTATTTCTGTCTTCCCTGCCGCTATTTTTGTAGAACCCAATCATGTGTCTAAACTTTTTGGTCTAACAGAGAAGCATTTCTTTGTTTTTCTTTCGTACAGAACGTCATCATGTACGAGTACGTGCCGGTGCTGTTGGGCGAGAATGTCACCGATTACACTGGTGAGCTGGAGATCGCTACTATTTCTTTCCAATGCTATTGATTGATTTCTTGTAACTTCTGTCAGAGCTTTTTTCACACCGAACCAATGTTGATTCCTCCACGATGTCTTTTATGTCTCTACGTGCACTGGAGACACATAATAAGAGTGTCTGATCACTTTTCTAGGTGTCCTCATTATGTCCAAGAATGGGAATGCGTATTTATTTATTTTATTTATTTATTTTATTTATTTACAGATACTGCTGTCTCGATACACGAGACATAGCAGGAGTGGATACACTAGACACTTGATCAAAACAACATACAATGAATTTGAAACGTAATTACAAAATGTTGTTAGACAATTCTTTCAAAAACTCTTCATTAGGTTTTTTCCCGCAAGGAACAGCTAGGTGTTCCAATTTCAACAACGCTTGGAAAACAGAATACTTAAAACAATTTACAGAAGACTTGAAAGGAACAATATCAAGTGGGTGGGACTGCCGCGTGCACACCCAGTAGAATGACTGAAGGAAATCGGTGCTTGAATGCAACTTTGGCGTGTGCAATCTTATGTAGCAAAGTGATACGTTCAAGTGTGCGTCGATGAGCCAAGGGTTCTATCAATTATGCGCATGCGTGGGATGAGGGAGAAAAGTTGCGGTCATATCGGTGATAAATGAACCGTATTGCTTTCTTTGTATGGCTTCAAGCTTACTAATGTCACGTGTAGCGTAGGGTGCCCATACCACTGAGGCGTACTCTAGTAATGGTCTGACGAGCGATTTATAAGCTGTTAATTTGCAGTCCTTAGTAGAGCACTTTAGGGTTCGCTTTAAATATCCCAGTTTCCTAAGAGCCTTAGCACAAATTGTTTCAATATGAAGGTGCCATTTTAAGTTTTGGGTGAAGGTAACTCCAAGATATTTGAAGGTATTCCCAGAATTTAGGTAGTGCCCATTGCAACTATAACTGAAACTTAACGGCTGCTTTATATCAGTGAAAGTCGTTTGTACAGTTTTTTGGTAATAATACTCATTTGCCACGCGTATCTGTAACCACAAAAGCACGAAAATACATTGTTGAGAACCTCTTGATCCTGTCTGTTAGTTACTGTGGTATAGAGCACGCAGTCGTCAGCGTACAATCGCAGTTTCAGTGGTGTATCCCTAATGACCTGTGTGATATCATTAATGTAAATAATGAACAGCAGTATTGGTATGTGGAGCGTTTAATAGAATATATTTTTGCCCACTTTCTTCTCGTATATTTCGTATTAGGCTACTCAATACGAGAGATTTTGCTCCGCACATACTGTGGTTAGGTACGCCAGTTTCGCCAGTTTGGACAGTTTCCATCTTATTTTGAAGCGATACTTTTGGTGCCTTACCACGCCGATCGGTCCGGGATGGTAGGCACTGGATGGTAGGTCCCTTGGTCGGTCAGTCGCTGGTCGGGTTCTCACCGAGTAGATAAGAAAGAAAAAAAGGAAAGAAAAAAAAAAAACATGTCCGGCAGCAGCACTCTAAACTCGGCTTGCCCGATGCTCGAACTAGAGGGCTGGGTTGGTGCCCAGTGGCGATGTGGAGTCCGGACAATAAAGAATTAAATAAATATTACTTAAAATAAATTTTGTAAAAAAAATTAATGCACTGAGTGCAAACTATAAACTTAATTACGAACACCAACGCACTTTCCTCCAATGAATTGTTAATTTATTTGGTGGCGTTGACCTTTTTTACGTCCGGAAAAGAAGTGAAACATTATTTTGTTGAAACAAGTGAACAACTATCTCCTTTCACTGTCGCGCCTCCGTCGGTTATGCCAATTTGAAATAATAAACGTTCGTAGTGACGAACAAGCTTTTTCAGAGTCCTCAGTAGGATGCAGTTTTCAAGTGTATTGACTCACAAGATTCGGTGCCATTGTTGTCACGCAAAACTCATGTGTGGCACAACCCGCATTGGATATGTGGGTATGAGCCAGGGACAAGAAAGAGCAGGTGCAGGGAAAGCTGCGCCAGCACCGGATTATGTGATGCGCACGATCAATAAAGGTTGTTTGGTGTGTCATGGGGAGGGAAAGGGGGTTGGCACACGCTCCGTGGGGCTTCCCTCGCCTCAGATCACTTTCGGCGCGGATGGAAAAGCATGCGTGGTGCGTTCCGCAGAGGAGCAGGCTGCGTTTGAGCAATGCTGCCGGATCGTGAGTCATTAGTAAGCGTTCCAGCAATATAGGCGCGCGCTCACACCACGCGCGCAAACAGTTAGAGCCGTTTCGCTTCCACAGGGTAGGGAAAGAGCAGGACAGGGTTTCGCGCGCGCAGCGGCGACACCTCCTAGACAGCTTTTCAAAAGCTGTCTAGGAGGTGTGGGCTGCGTCGGCTTCGTTTCCTTTCAGTCTCGGAAAACGAATGGGAGGGCCACGCGTGGTTCGTTCCCCCGAAGCCCAGGCCAAACGTCAGCTTCGTCTAGCCCTACAGGAACCCGACAACGGTGGTGCACGCCTCGGCAATGCTAGCACCAACTTCCCCGGTGAGACGGCCAGGTTGCAATGCTAATTTCTGTAGCGCAACTTCGGAGCCAGCAGCAGTGCGTGTGACCGGTTGTGGTTCAAGCACAGCGTGGTACTCGTCAATGCAATTCATTCCGAGGAACACCGAAGAAACACATGACAAGCTTCGCTTACCGCCATTTCCTCGACAGGGGAGCAGCTCCTGATTTTTTTTGCTTGTTAACAGTCATTCTATCTGCAATAAGCATATCTCTACAGGACATTGAAGTTGTCTGGGAAGCATACCCCTACTTTACAAAGGACCTATGATTTGATGGCGTGTTGTTGCCGCAACTCCGTTATTTCTACGAATCCGTGCTGACTTTATGACATATAGTGTTTACATTAAGATGTGTAGGCCAGTTGTTGTAGCGCCTGCCATACAGTTTGTGGGTAGTGGTGCATAACAGTGGCACCACTTCAGTGCACTGTACACGACTTTGACACACGGATGCTCGGTGATTCCTGTCAGCGTGCCTGCGTTTCTCGACATTCTCCTTTATTGTTATTTCCTCAGGATACGTAAAGCCAAATATGGACATCTTTTGTGCTCGTGTCGCTAAGCAGTGTCACATGGGTATGCAGGATACAAACCGGATGTGCATCCAGGCATTAGCCACGAGTTTCAGGCAGCCGCCTTCCGGTTCCCCCATACATCTATTCCTCCTGGCATCTACCGCAGGTGAGCTGCTGTTACATTTTCAGTGTGATCGCATAATCGATATATGTGCGGCGATACGCCTTCTTTACCGACGCCTGGCCATCCCTGCAGCAATTATACTGGTCCAGAGCCCTAGTACATGCCCAATAACTTGTTCTCCGCCAGATGATCAGAAGGCCTGGAAAGTGACCCCCATCAGCTCTCTATAGAGAGGTGATTGGAGAAATATCTGTGCATCATCTCGCCTATGAATTGGCAAGAAAATTACGCCTATGGCACACCATTTCGATTTGTGCATTAAGAGCAACAGAACAAGAACATTATCAAGAACAATACCAAGAGCAACAATAATGTATACACAAAAGCATGTTTCTAATTTCATTGATTTATTTTATTCCATTTATTTACCTTCATGCATTTATTTACCACAAGAGCGTATTTCACATAAGGGGTGGGCACAAAGAGAAACAATAAAGACACTGTAAATTCCGTGAGCAGGTGTTCAGTTTCAGAGAAAGGTGATGGCAGCGGTAATGTGAGGAAAGCCGTGGAACACTGTTTGGCTGTTACTGTGTTACCACTGTTTGGTACCCCTGTGTTACCTATTTGGCTGCAAGGTGGAAAGAACTTTGAGCAAGACATGTGTGTAGGAGGTGATGACAGGTGCAGGTGCATGACGAAGGCCTCTTGCTGCAATAAGTAAATATCATATCAGCCTGTATTTACGTCCACTGCAGAACGAAAGCCTCTCCCTGCGATCTCCAGTTACGCCTGTCTTGCGCTAGCTGATTCCAACTTGCGTCTGCAAATTTTCTAACCTCATCATCCCACCTAGTTTTCTGCCGTCCTCAACTACATTTCCTTTCTCTTGATGTGCATTCTGTAACTCTAATGGTCCCAGTTATCCATCCTACGCATTACATGGCCTGCCCAGCTCCATTTTTTTCTTTTAATGTCAATTAGAATATTGGCTATCCCCGTTTACTCTCTGATCCACACCACTCTCTTCCTGTCTCTTAACCTTAAGCTAAATATTTTTCTTTCCATCGCTCTTTGTGTGATCTGTAACTTCTTCTCCAGTTTCTCTATTAACCTCCAAGTTACTGCTTCATATGTTAGCACCGGTAGAATGCAATGATTTGTACACTTTTCTTTTCAATGACAGCGGTAAGCTCCCAGTCAGAATTTGGCGATGCCTGCCATATGCACTCCAACACAATTTTATAATTCTGTAAATTTCCTTCTCATGAGCAGGGTCCCCTGTGAGTAAGTGACCTAGATAAACATACTCCTTTACGAGCTCTAGATGCTAACTGGTGATCCTGAATTGTTGTGTCCATGCTGGCCTATTGAACATTATCTTTGTATTATAATTTAATATCAGGAGCTTTGTTAGGTGTTGAATATAGAAACTTGCTGAAGCCACACCTTTACGCACGCAAGGTGTGGTTATGCATCAGTGGAAGGGGCGGATGCTGTTCCTAACCCGTATTTTGATTTCACGACGGTAACACTGTCTTCATGACAATAAATGCTACGATAAATCTGGAGGCATAAATATGTATTGCTTCAAGGTCGATTACGAGGCATGTCACATTTTTGAAGCCGGAAGCATATGGCTGACATATACGCTATTTACTAAAGCTAGCAGCTTGACTTATTCAGGCGCGTGACCAAGTTGACACTTCAAAATACGAAGTCTGTTTGCCGACGATATGACGTTACTAACATGCACGTTCCATTACGGATTATTAGAGTAACGCCTACGTATTTGACTGCTTCTATCTATAGGCTAGATAGCAATTGTGTATGGGTAAGTTATATAATTTTTCGACAGCTAATACAAGGCAGTTTATATTTAGCCTGATAAGGAGTCGCAGCAGTCTGGTCGCACCAATCTTGGATATGGTCAAGATCATGCTGAAGGTTTAATGTGTCTGAAACTGATCGATAATTAAATATCTACGGCAAATATGGGAATTTGGCCAGTCAAATATTGAAGTGGATCGTTATATTTATGTATTTTATTCATTATTTGAGAGAGAGAGAAATAGAAGAGAGGAAAGGCAGGGAGGTTAACAAGACGCACGTCCGGTTTGTTACCCTGAACTAGGGAAAGGGCGTATAGGGATGAAAAGAGAGAGAAAGGAAATAGAGAGAGCACAGTTTCACGCACATTTGAAGCTTTGCACGAAGTCTACAGACGGTTGCCAAGACCTGTCGACTTGAGGTAGTGCAACAAGGCTTTCATGGCTTTCTGTGCCATCAACGCATACGGCCATGGTCCAAGGATCTTCATTTCCGAAAATGGTCGAGAGTCCAGCCGGTTCAATGCTGTCCGGAGAGCTTCATGCTCGACGTCGAACTGGGGACAGAGACATAAGACATGTTCAATTGTTTCTCTGGTTCCACAAGAGTCGCACATGGGCGTATCCCCCATTCCAATGCGGAACGAGTAGGCCTTTGTAAATGCCACCCCGAGCCCGAGGCGGCACAATACTATCGCCTCAGAGCGGGAAATGTTTGATGGCACTTGAAGCTTCAAGGATGGGTCAATTTTGTGGAGATGGCACTTCGGGTTAAGAGAAGACCAATATTTGTGTGTCATAGCTTTAGCCACGATATGAAGTTTTCCTGCAGCGTCGGTCCTGGATACATTGGGAGTGGTCGGCCTTCCAGATGAGCAGACCGGGTGGCTTCGTCGGCGAGGTCATTACCAGCAATGCTGGTATTCCCGGTAGCCACTGAAATATAATTTCATGCCCTTTAGCGATAGCTTGATGGTGGTCTTCTCTTTTCTCATATACCAGCTGCTCATGAGTCCTGTGATAAATGCCAAAATGCAGACTCTGAAGTGCTGTCTTAGAATCACAAAATATGGCCCATTTCTGAGGTGTCTCTTGCAGGAGGTATTGTACAGCAGCACACAGGGCAGCAAGCTCTGCCGCCGTTGATGTGACATGTGACAGTTTGAACTTGAACGCGGTTTTCGTGGCCGGAATGATAACGGCCACTGGAGAACTGGTAGATGATACAGAACCATCAGTATAGATGTGTATTCAGTCCCAGTAGGTCTCATTCATTAATAGCAGCGTCATCTGTTGCAGAGCTATTCTTGGGTGATTGGCCTTCTTCTTTACGCCCGGAATACTTAGGGACACCTGAGGCTGTTGCAGGCACCACAAGGGGAATGAAGGCCTTGCTGCTTTGGTGTATCCTGATGAAAGGCAATCTGGATTGGTGACGATAACTTCAGAAAACGTGTAACGAGGTCTCTGCGAAGGCAAAAACGCCAAGTGATGATCGGGGACGCGAGAAAGATGACGGATATGCGTCCTGAGACAATCCACTGCAACGTGTGTTTGGATCGGATGATCTTTGACGAGGACAATTGTTGCAGGTGTTGACGCACCGCGAGGAAGTCCTAGGCAAGTGCGCAATGCTTGGCCCTGTAAGCTCTCCAATGAGCGAACATTTGAATTGCACGTATTGGACAAAACTGGAAGGCTGTAGCGTAGGTATCCTAGAAATAGAGCTCTGTACAACTGAAGCATGGAGTGTACAGATGTGCCCCATGTTTTCCCGTACATGAATCTCAGTACCTGGGCAATCGACGGCAGTTTTTTCTTCAGGTACGTGCAATGAGGGCTCCAGGAAATTCATTATTTGAAGTGCACTTTAGGGGCCTGGGCTGTCGGCATCTGTCACGTGATAACGCTCAAAAACAGGGCCTGAAACAGAGCCAAACAAGTGCAGAATTGATCAAAACTGGTTCAAAATAAACTAACATGATTCAGATTAATTTAAATGAAAAAACAATCAAGAATTAAGTGCATTAATTAACAGAAATTCGTTAAAACCGCTTCTAACTATCATCAGCAAAGGCTTTGGCTCCATGTGCGTGGCTCCATGTGCGTGGTTTCCCACCAGTTGTGCCTTAGCACAGGTGTCAAAACGGATGATGGATTGCTAAACACGAGATAAACACAGAACAAGCAAGATAAACACAAGGAAAACACAAGGGAAACATCAGTGAATCACTGCTCCGCACTTCCCGAGCTTTCACGTTGAGTGGAACTGCATTACCGCCGACTTTTTTTTATCTTAACACTGCTTGCGAGAATGAATGGCGGGGTTTTTAAAGCCACCTAGTAAACGAAATTGAAGTTACCTAACTTCCGAGCAATATACAGTTGATATGTTGTTGAAAACGTAATATTTATACTTAAAAAGCGCTAAAAACAATTTTTTTTTTGTTTGGCACATGCAGAGTGGTAAAGTTTATTTCGGCAACCGTTTTTTGCCACCTATAATGTTACAAACAAATCGATTGGGTCAGGGGGCACCTACGAAATTTCAAAAATGTTGTCGTCAATTCTATAGCGAAATAGACCATTATGCGCTGGATGCCGTAAATTCTCGAATATACGCGAGCGCCAACGATCGCGCTGGAGTGTGCAGTAAGTCAAGTCAACGCACGTGGTCTGTATGACCTGTGATTGCCACTGTCGTTGTGCTTTCAGTGTTGCTTGTTGTTTCTTGGCTAAAATTCGTCCAAGAAATAGTTGTATTAGTGACACAACTTTGCCAATGTGTGGCTCTTCACCTGCGGTACAACATGACCGTATCGAGAGACGTAAGATCAAGGAGGAATAGGCACACTGCAAGACTGCGATATATGTGCATCGGAGGTCCAAAGAAGAGAAAATTACGAGGCTGGGACGTTCTCTTTTTACACGCTCATGCAAAGCAGAGAAATGCGTCGATTTTGCCTCTTCTCGAGAACATTTCTAAGGGAAGTGAGCGACGCGCAGTCAGCTGGCTTGCAAGAAACCAGGTGGACTCGACACTGGAGCGAGGGCAGCGTTTACGCACACTGGACGAAAGATTGCAGCGTTTGAGCATGCCATGAATGCGAATTGTACCCACATCCCTTTCCCCTGCAACATCAAGGCATATATATCGCAATGGCAGCGTGTCAACCGAGGTAATATCAATAACCTGCGTGCTCTGGTGGATATTTTTACACCAATTCACCCGAGTATAATAGCAGGTACTCGGAGCTTTGGCATGTTCTCAAATTTCGACCAAATTAGGGAACTGATAGTTTAGGAAATACATTACCACGTCTCTTAAACAAGGTTAATAAAACGGATATCGGTGTAAGTAACATTTCTTGGAAAACTTATTCATGCGTTTCCTGATGTGTCCTTGCCACTTATTTATTTCATTCTATGAAATGAGTTTGCTTACTGTGTTGCAGCCAAAATAATCTTCACTATTGCTTCAGTAAGATCTTTCGCATAACAGCTTATCTCCTGTGGTGTTAGCATCTTTTCGTGTGATACGTTGCTAGTCTATTCGACAGGCTGTAGTTCTTCCCTTCGACTGCATACTTCGCGACTGTAATTTTTAATACGCTTTTGTTTGTGGCTAATTTGTTTCATTTTTGCCTATCTCCAAGAAATATTTTTATCGATAACCTTAACGTATTGGACAAGTAGCGAGAATTGGGCGAGTTGGAATACTTTCATGATCTGTCAGCGCAATAACTTGACAAAAAAGAAGAGGCGATGGCTATGATGGTCTTCTTTTTTGTCTAGTTGTTGCGCTGACAGATCACGTGTGTACTCTTTGCCAGCTGCATGCATGCACTTAGCAGTCCACAGTCTCGTCTCATGCAGCTTACTTCCCCAGCCCTCCCGGAGTGAGGATAAGCTCAGTTCAGCTCAGTTCCTAGTGGAGGAAGGACAACCCTCTTCCACCTGTGGCAGCTACGACAGGGGGCGCTCGCTTTCCTCGTCTGCTGTGCACAAGCATTGGCAAGGATACGCCTCTCGAAGAAACGGAATTGGTGCCAGTGAGCTTGTGCTCTATCTTGAGACTGCATAAGCAACCGACCAGTGGGGGAGAGCTCACGTTCTAGGCCAAGTTATCCCTGTTTCGTGAAAAAAGTTACTCAGCCTGACTCGGCTGGCTAAGAAGCGATCAAATATTACCGACAGAGGCTAGCACGGCGCATTAACGAAGCATCATCTCTCGTTCCCTTCCCTGCACCGCGTAAGCAGGCAGTAATGAAACTACAGTGTGATGAAACTTCAAGGCACCGCCTTGCGTAAATTTTCAATGCGAAGCATTCTTTGCCTCATTCTTTTCTCGTTGCGGTAGGTAGATTCCTGTCTCACTTCACTTGCACAAAAATAATGTGTGGCTGATGTGGGTATCGAACCTCTGCCGCCTACGACAGGAGCTGGGTGCTCTAATCATTAGGCCACGATATCTTTCTGTTTTTTTCTTTATTGCGTTTTTTCACATTTGAATCCACGAGTACAGAGTCAGAGACATTCAAAGCGAGCTAAAAAGCCTGAATTTCGACAATGCAAAGTAATTAGTAAGACTTCATGGAAGGCAAGTCATCAAGCACACATGTCCATTTGGGTGGCTACCTTCGTTGCCGAAATACATCTGTAATATTCAAAAGAACTTCTTTTTGGGCAAGTTGGTGCTTAGATTTCCAAGGTAAACTTGATTGTGGCGCGGGGACATTAGAAAAGGGGACATTAGAAAGAAGACAGTGAAGGCCACTTTCTTCTTTCTTCTGCCCCTTTTCACGAAATGTATTTCGCGCCACAATCAAGCTTACCTAGGGGATCTCTAATACATGTCACACTTTCTATGCAGCAGTCCCTGGTTGACCTTTGGTGTACGTTAGCATGTCGTACATCCATGCCAGTTTTCCACACACTTTGCATACAGAGCAGCATAATCATATCTCCCGGTACCCCCTCTTGTTCAGCACATGGTAAAAATTGAATGACAAAAGGTGTGACTGGTAAGTCTTTTTTGATAATGCGCAGTAAGACATTTTTTATTTTGTTAATGTGCTGTAAGACATCTCTAAAGAACCTTGGCTTATGACAATCCAGAAAAATATGCTCTTTTGTACAGTATAGACCACTTATAACGTAACCGCTTATAGTGCAGGACTGGATATAGTGCGGTCTTTTCAGACTCCCATTAATTTTCCCATAGCACTCCATGTATACACCTATCGCTTATAGTGCAGTTGCTGGAAACGAAATACCAGTTACAGTGCGGCTGCCTGGGAGTACGGAAGTCAGCGGAGACGGTGAACGCTCCCCTCAAATGGGCACCCCAAGGAGTGCTCGAGGAAGAACGAGAGATGAAGTGGAGAAGGGCATGTGTTGCGAACGAAGAGCCAGTGAGGCTGAAACTAGAATCTTGAGTGCGAGTCCAGTCGTGAAATATCACGGCGCGCATAGCGAGCGAGGGCCACGAAACTGCCAACGCCGACCAATGCTCGCTTCACGATAATGACAGTAAACGAAACTTCAGGGAGCGGGCGGCGCCGGCATGGCACGGCGAAGGGCACACGGAGACCGTGGAATGTGAGGGAGGAGGGCGGCAGGGAAGCGGATTTCGGCTCGGAAACTCCGCCGCTTCGGTGGCTCCCCTCGCCCTCCCTCGTAGCTCCCTCACTTTCGACTGTCACCGTGCACGCCTGCCGCCGTGCAGGCGCCGCCACTCCAGCCGGCCCGGTGCCAGCTCCCCGAAGTTTCGTTTTCTGCCGCTATCGGGAAGCGGGGGTTTGCCGGCGTGGGCAGTTTCGGTGGCCGGCCTGGGACAGCGTCGCTGCTTCCCTCTGCGCCGTAGCCGCAGCGTGCAAAGTCAACACGTGACTAGAAAGTAGAGGAAGCATAAAGGAGAAAGAAGGGTTCACTGCCATTTTCTACGCGTGTCTATGGTAGCGTGGCTCAGACGTCGGCACGTACACGCATGTTCTGGCGCAACGCAGAATCGGCGACCTTGCCATTTGAGAGAGGGTGAAATTTCCGCCGCATTTTTTTTCTTCCTTTTTGCATGTTTTGTACGCGCGTGACATTGAGGGGTCTCTCCTAAGCTTTTACTCTATGGCGGTGCCGGAGCAATGCCGGTCGGAGGCGCCGCCGTGCGATTTGGTTCGAATTAACGAGATTTGACTGTAAATTGAATGCAAATGTTCTAGCCGCATTCCTTGACTGTCGCACACGCGCGGCGGCTTGGTGCACATGTTTTGCATATGCGTGGGCCTTGAAAATTGTTGCTTTGGTTATAGTGCGGTACCGCTTATAGTACAGATATTCGCGACTCCGGCGACTTACGTTATAAGCGATCTACACTGTATCAGGCTTTCTACGCATCAGAAAATTTAGTGACCAAGGAACAAGCGTGCCTTTGGTTTGAAGCCATCGCTTAACTGGGAGGGTGCCGGCGTATAACTTAAAAAGGAAAAATTTCCTGGATGACCTGATAGGCATGCTCTTGACCTGCTTACATCTCGTGCGGATCCTAAATTATGCAAAATATGGTACATTGGAACAGGCCAGCAGTTTCAACAGTATCTTGATACAGCCTCTTTCTTGTAACGGTTGCCAAATAGTCGACGAAAACATGACCTTCAGTATCTAATAAGCTAGAACGACTTAATTTGGGAAACCCGTTTGTGCTCTTGATTTGGTAACATGTGTGGGCACTATACAAACACTTATCTCCTAATCTGACTTATATAATCGTTTTTAGGAAACTGTGTGTTTGGTCGCGCAGGAAAGAAAACCAGGCAGCGAGTTGCTTGAAAATCAGTTCTGACAGTATCTTCGTGTAACAGCATGTGAAATAAATTAGTCCTGCTAGTTTGTTCTCATTGTGAACCCCATCTGAATCGCGGAAACACTCTATCTAGTTTTTGCACAGAAGTTCTCTGCATGTGTAACAATTGAAGTACATAGACAATCTTCGATACTAAGAACACATTACAAACAGTTGCTCTCACAAACATTGAAAAATTGTGAGTGCCCCATTTGTTTGTGTTTCACTGGGAGGAGGCGGTAGGCTGGGGCGCCTGCCTCGTTCTAGCTCATATACGCGAGCCCAGCCAATCAGGACGTCAGCAGCAGCCGAACATTATCGCCGAGTTTTTAACCCAGGGCCTTTTAGGGACTTTGATTGCTCATTACCGTGTGCCTTACAGCATAAGGACAGTTTGCAGGAGAAAAGTTGAATCCTTGCTGTCTGCATATTATGTGGTTAAGCATGCAGTTACTTATACTAACTCTGGGCGGTAGAAGACATGACGAGCCAGAAAAAAATTGCTTTCACCAACTACAGTGGATTTCTGTTGACGAATCTTGGCTATCGAGTGGTGGTCCAACTGCGCAATTTGCGTCATTTTGCTACCATCCTACTCGTCTGTGCCCACCGAAGTGCAACTTGCGCCAAGTGCGCCAAAGCACCACCTTTGCCTTGGGCACTACGCGGACATCGCAGTAGCGTAGCCGATCCCTTCGTTTGTGGACAGACCCGCGGCTAAGCATTCCGAGCATCGGCGATGCGGACTTCGCGACCAAGCTTCACACACGAAATGCTCGATCAGACACTCAGTTAAGCCTTTCAGCACTCCATGTTTCGGAATTCGCGGCTAAGCACATCGAGCGTCGGTTCTTGGCCCCGCGGCTAGGCATTGTTGTTGCACAAAATTGTTTTTCTGCATTTCTTGACGCTTTTGTATTATGTCTGATTGCATAAAACTATTCTCAGTAGTCTACAAGTGCTATTTACATAGGCAAATAAAGTCTGTTTGCAACGTTTTCTGCTCTGGGCACGCGAGCTAAATCGATGGGTCAGTCTGTCTTGCTTGTGTCCATTTGCTCTGAAAAGGTCCGAAACGTCTTATTATATTTTTTCAACTTTTGTGGTCGGTGTCCGTTTTAATTATTGTCATGCTCTAAAGAAGTACTTAACAATTGGGTAGTAGTAATAAGCTGCACCAAATGTCATGCACTTTTCTTCTGCTTCAACTAATCCAAAACGCCAGATTTTGTGCTACAGAACTGCTACAAAATGCTAATGTGGCTGCTCCTAAATTGCTACAAAACAGCTTTTTTCCTGCTCCAAAAATTGCTCCAATTCTTAAACTGGCTGGACCACCACTGTTATCGCAGTCCGCTTTTTTGGTTTCAGATGGTGGGGTGAAACAGCGTCGTGAGTGTACATGATGCTCCGGGCAATCCACGTTTTTAACTTTTGCCAAAGGTCAACTTAAACTGTCGCCACTTCCAGCGCCGAAGCGTGTTGCATCACAAGCAGTTTCTGTCTATTACGCCCTAGGTCGCATTGTGCAAACAGCGGCTTTGTCAAAGAAACGTTAATGCAGGAAGCGCCGCCCATGACTTAAGGCCCCGCTGCTGTGTCAGCATGTTTAAATTACGCATATGGACGGGCAAGTCTCATGGCAATTTGTGCATTCTTTCAACCAACAGAAATGATTCCTTCTTTACTGCTAAAGCGTTCTGCATCCATATATTACTTATGCAGGGATGGCTCTTGCCGTTTTCTTGACACAAAGAATGGATTCAAAGCCTTGCGGTTGTGCTCCACCTGGTGGCTTTCCGAGGTAAGCACGTCATTTACATGTCTCGCTAAACGGCTTTTAGGACCTTTTCATTGGGGTGCAGTTTGTAAAAAGGACCACCATTACTGAACTTCTGCGGACTGCAATTTTAACCTGTTTCTTCACAAGCGCACTATTCTAGCCGGTGCACAGAAGGTCTCACAAATTTTAATGAAAGCAAGTTAGTTACTCATATTCGTTCGTTACTCAGACAAAGAATGCTGCAAATCGTTGAAAGCCGGATGGACTCGCAATTTCAGTGCAACATGTGCAAAAACGTAAGGCTGGTGACAACAGAATATGCTTCGTAGAGCATTGCACACTGCTCAAGCGATGAGTACAATACCGAATCGACACGATGAAAATGCGTAAAAGAGCCCACTGTATGAAAAAGACTGCGTTTTCGTCTGTGTCACAGGGAAGACAGTAAGCATGGCGCACGATACGCAGCAGCTCACCCAGCAACGCATGCTATCAGACGTTTTGCCTGCGTTACTGTCATCGTCTTTTCAAGCCACCTACGAGAGGCAAAATCTCTTTCAACATTACTTGGTGAAATGTCTAACTTTCAAACAAGGCTTGACCTGTTGGCATGCACTTCGTGCGTAATCCGCGAGCAGTATAGCCGCTCAGAGATTGACAATGGTGAACGTACGAGCTTGTCGAAGCAGACAAAGCAGTGCCAAAGATGACTTGTAAGGGGAGACGACAGACAGAGTGCTCACGAGAGCATGCATTCTCGCCTATGGGCTCAGGTGCAAGTGATTTGGCCAATAATTGCAAAAAGTGTGGTTCTGAAGCATGTGTTGAGAAATGCACATTCCTATACGACGCTACACAGGGCAGCGGGCCCGTTAAAGTAGCAATGTGTTTCGAATGCATGGTGACACATGGGTCGTGTGCCTTCGCTATAATTACAATGCAGCGATATACGCTAGTTATCTAACGTGTCATGGCCTGCAGATAACAGGAGCCTTTCATGAATTGTTGTCTTATATATAGCATCTGCCCTGATGCTATTTCCTATATACACTAGATTGAGGTTACCGGGAACCTCAATGGACTGGGAAATAGGATCTGACTAACAGGAGTTTTGTTTACAAAGAGAAATATGCAGAGATGTAGCACAATACGTCGTACACCCTCCTAACGCTGTTAGACATCTTAAGAATGAAGTGAATGCATTAGATAGTTTTGCCCGTGGTTTGAGCGCGGTAGGCGACTTCTGGAACGACTAGGCTTCGCCACTTTTCATTTAGAGGAGGCACCGGTGATGTATCAAAGCAAGAACATCGCTCCTATGGTGTGTTCATATCGAGGAGCCACTGATTCGTTTTTAGCCCGCCAGCTTGGGCATGTTGCGAATCAGCATGGACATATGCACATTAATTGGCTCGCAAGTGCTTGGGTATGGCCAGCAGCTAATGCATGGCTTGGCGACGAAGGGTACAGGGTTGGCTATAGCGGATGAAGAGGTGCAGGGAACTTTCAAGAGGGATGCGATCCATGGGTCCTTGCGCTGTTCTGAAGGCATGTCAGTGATGGTGAGAGCATCCAGGGAAAAGTCGACCGCTGAAGGGGGCCCTGCGTTGGATTTCACGGGTGAATGAGAAAGTGCATCCGTCTCAGAATGCTTGTGCCCGGATCGGTAAACAACGCGAATGTCGAATTCTTGAATACGAAGAGCCTAACGACCGAGACGACCAGAGAGATCTTTGAGGGAAGCCAGCCAGCAGAGTGCCTGATCGTCAGTTACAACGTCGAAAGGCCTGCCGTACAAATAGGGGCGAAATTTTCCTAACGCCCATACACAATCGCGAGGCACTTTCTTCGATGACTGAAAAATTCGCTTCCGCCTTGGTGAGGGCGCGGCTTACCTAGGCCAGAACATACTCAGGGAAGCCGGGCTTGCGTTGCGCGACAACTGCACCAAGACCGATACCACTGGCATCTGTATGTATTTCGGTTAGCGCAGCAGGGTCATAATGAGTGGTGAAGTAATGCGTTAAACAAGCCATCGTATCACAATTCAGGACCCTTCTCGCCAGCTACAGACCAATATTGTTGACAAGCTGTTTGTGCAAACTCTCTGAGACTCTCAAGCACTGGTAAACCAGTGCTTGATTCATTATCTTGAAATTAACAAAATACTAGATGCTCTGCAGTGTGGATTCAGGGATGGTAGATCTACTATAGACCACCTTGTCCGTATGAAGGCGAACATCCGAGATGCCTTCATACGCAAGCAATTTTTCCTATCAGTATTTCTTGACATGGAGAAGGCCTACGATACTACGGGGCACTTAAAAATTGTCCGAGATTTGTTACTGCGGATACCCATTACAATGGGTATCCGCAGTAACTTGCTGAGCGTTATCGAAAATTATCTCATAAAACATTTAGTGTGAGAGTTGGCAACGTTCTATCCCAACCATTCACTCAGGAGACAGGTCTACCTCTTGATGGGGTGCTGAGCTGTACTGTCTCAATTGTCAAAATGAATTCTTTGCATGCCGTTATACCGTGTACAATGTTTTATTCTGTTATGTGGACGATGTGCAGACTGGATTAAAAATCATGTCATCTTGCAATCTGCGAGAGACAGGTACAGCTTGGCCTAAACAAACTGTATAAGTGGGTGATGATAATTTAGTCTAAACCCACAGGAAAGTACCTGCGTGCTCTTATGAAACAACAGAGGATTATTCCCGGATCCCGAGATTTCTCTGAATGGAGAACGACTGTCTGTAAGCGGTATACTCTTTTTTTTTTAGGTACAATCTTAGATTCTATCCCTCACCTGAAACTTTTGTACCTCACCTGAAACATCTTAAAGAGAAATGTCTCAAAATGATGAATCTACTGAAGCTTATGTCACGCACATCCTGGGGAAGTGACAGGTGATTCCTCTTGAACTTGTATAAGAGCATAGGCTGATGATGATGATGATGATCACACTTTGACTACGGCGCAATAGCTCTATCACTCTACTGTGCCTAGTGCTTTAAAGATTCTCGATCCTGTTCACCATCTGGGTATCCGCCTGGCTACAGGTGCCTTCAGTAGTCCCGTGTGTATGAGCCACTGCTTGAGGTTGCAAGCTTCGGACGCCTCTCCCGATTACTCCGAGTAACGTCTCAGATCATGAGGTTTCGTCGGAACGCTTCGCAGAACACACCATCTTCTAAAGGACCTATTGACGGCGTCAGAGTTTCACCAGGCGGAGATGTACTGGTTGAGGCTTGTCCAACACTCTGAATTCGCAAGCGAAGTCACGGCCTTGGAGGAAGGACAACGAGTTCCCAACACCTCCAGTGTGCTGACGTTACAACCGCTGCTCGACCGTGACAGATTACTTCGTGTAGGAGGCCGACTGAAGCAGCTTAAAGACCGAGAGGAATTGAAGCATCTGATCTTGCTTCCAGCAGATCACCGGTTCACCGACCTCTTGGTTGATGCAACACACGTGCGACTCCTACATGGAGGAGTTCAACTCACCCTCCTACACATTCGGGAACGCTTTTGGACCCTTAAGAGGCATCACACAGTGAAGCGCGTTCTGAAAGCGTGCTAGCATGCCGCCGATGGCGCCTGCTTCCCGAAGCTGCCCCTGTAGCACCCTTGCCAAAGGAAAGAATCAGTGAGGCAACACCAATTGAAGTGGTGGGAATTGACTTCTGTCGGCAACTCTATTGCCGTGCTGAATTACCTTCAACTGTAAAAGTGTACATCGTTGTCTTTTCTTGTGCTGTGATGAGGGCAGCACAGCTGGAGTTGACCACAGATTTGACAGTGCAAGCATTTTTACTAGACTTCAGGTGCTTTGCAGCACGACGTGGAATTCCTGCTATCGTGCACTCTGACAATGTGAAAACATTCAGCTGCAGCGCCAAGCATTTGTGCCTTTTCGAAGACAACGTTCTGGTAGAGCGTACTAGAATGGGGGAGTGGGTCCAGCGGATTCCTTAGCAAGCGCCGAGGGTGAAGCAAAAAACGTGCAAAATGTGGTGGCGCTGCCGTCGCCTTATTCTGAATCTCCGGCCAATAAACGTTGGCTCCGGCTGTTTCGACAGCGCTCATTGGCTAAGGCGAGCTCACAGGCTGAGTAGCTGTCGTCTGCTCGACGCACCGTCGTTGTTGCATCGTTTGCGTTCTTTCCGCCGCTCTTTTTCCATTTTATTTACAATAGATCGGTTGGGAATAATCTCAGTGTTACCGCCACCCAATATCCGCCTGTCAAAGCTCCATGCAGCTGCGGTAGGGTCTCCGACGCGACAAGCGTCCGGCCGGCGAGCAGGACTGCTCATTCGGGAGAAAGCGACGGTGGCGCCACCTGGATTTCTAATAAAAAATGCCTCGGAGCAGAGCCCTCGTTGGACCTGCTCCCCTACTCTAGTACACTCTAGTTCTGGGCTATGCCAGCTCCCACTGAATTCAATGACGCTTTGTTGTTGAATGTGCACTGTGGTGGGGAGGCTTTTGGGAGCATGTAATCCGCACAATTAAGGATGCACTAAAGCGTTGCCTGGGACAGAGCAGCTTGAGCTACAACAAGCTACTCACCGTGCCTGCTGAAATTGAGGCGACAGTTAGCTGTCGTACGCTCACCTACTTGAAGGATGACGTCACATCCACAGATGTTCTGACGCCCTCGCACTTATTAGTCGGCAAGCGTGTTATCATTTTGCCAACAGAATAAAAAAACCGTGCTTTTAGTGCCGCCATACCTGACCTTCAATGACGACCTCAGCATCATGAACAGCTGCGTCACAGGCTTTGGAAGCAGTGGAAGAAGGAATAGCTTCTGTTCCTGGGCGCTGCTCACCACAGCAAGCCTAGCCATCACCGAAATTAACGCCAGACGATCTTGTCGTCGAGAACAAACGCACCGCCTGTGACATGGAAGACAGGCCGTGTCGTTAAGGCATTTCAAGGAAGAGACGGTATTGCGCAGTCCTTCCTAATACTACTTTCGAACGACCAGCAAGTCCGACGTCCTATACAGCGGCTTTACCTCCTGCAGGCACGCACGTGCAGTGCAGCCGCGGGAGTGTGATGAAAATTGAAGCGGACGAAGTCGAGAACGCATGAGGTGAAGGCTCGCGCTAGCGCCATTTACCATTTGGATCAATAAACCGTATGCGACGCAAGTCAGTCTCTGTCCTCAACAGTTGCAAAGTCAACCCATCAATAACAGCAAATACATTCATGAACTCTTTGATTTTATGGCAGACATCTGAACTCGTCTAAATATACAGAGAAGCATGTCATTACCCCCACTTTGTACTGAAGTGTGCTTGTTGAGAAAATTTGACGCCGAACGTGCAAATTTATCGCCCATTGTACATGTTTTTTACCATACACTATTTTGGGATTTAGCTGTTGAGTCGTGTCTTCAGCTGTAGCTTAGACAGTCTGCTGTTATCCTAATTTATTACAAGGGAAACTCTTCGCTGAGGTTGTAATCCCTCGCTTGTTCTTTCTTATGTTTTTCTTATTCTTTCGGCTGGCGTCGTACTGCAGGAAGTGCTCCCTGCTTCTGGCATTGACGAGCTCATCCTGGGAATGGCGTCTCAAATCGCCGAGAAAGAAGACCACATCCTCTGTTCGGACGTAAGGGGTGAGTGATTCTATTGATGCGCGGGTATTATTGAAACCCAAACATGCTCCAAAAGGAAAACGACGTTATGAGTTTAACAGTACAGATGGAACAGAGGAGGAACAGGAATATGCCCCATGCTCTTTCTCCCAATTATTAGAAAGTCGTGGAATAAATGCTAAATGTACAGACTACAAGCATTATAACAAAGGCAATTGGCCTCACTCTGTAGTCGTAGGTGTCCGCAAAAGAAAACAGGTCAGATAAATGCGAAGAACGCAGAGACACCGCAGCGTAAGGTAATTATCACGACAACGTAACACCCAAGTACACACTACATTGCGCAAACAATTTTTTTTGGTATCATAGGCTTGTATAGCTTGCTAAAGGATTTTCAAGCAAAGCTTGTTATAAGGCAAAGATTTTGGTGGTGTTCGTGTAATCAAAAAAACTGTCAGCCCTTCCACTTGGGGGGAGATGAAAGACCAGCGAAGCTGTGCTATGGTGGGAATTATGTATTTCCAATCATGACTATTAAGATGTAATGGTGTAATCGGTTACTTGAACTATTAAAGAATGAGAACTATATATGATCCAGTGGTTTTCATTTATTTAGTGACCACAGGGACCATGGCCTTTTGGTCGCTACGGTACACCGCTATAGGGTGTACGGCAAAGGTTGGCACGTTCATCATAAACACGACACCAAAGCCACGCGCGTTCGGTGCGAACGCGGGCAAAATGCCGCCACCGTCGTGAACAGTTCTCTGCGTTGTTTGTATGACCGCACACAACCGCTGTCAAAACGCTGGCTACGTGACAAATGGCTTAATGCCGTTGTCGACACTGTTTGAGGAGAGGCGGGCGAGAGCCCAGAGAGAGTCGGCGGCAGAGGCCGGCAGGGCTGCGCGCATGCACCGCAGTGGGAGAGCGGGCGTGCACACGCACAGTCTAGGGTGCCTCAATGCCCTCCTTGCCCACCACTCTCCTTCCACAGCAATTCAATTTTGATGAATCGCAAGCAGTAATGGCGGGCGGATGCTGTTAACCACGCCGCCGAGCAAACTCAAGACATCAAACGCAAGCGTTTGTGGTTTGACAACAAGTTGTCCCTGATCAGTGTAATCTGCTCTGACGAACAGCGACACAAGTATGAATGAATGAAGAGATCCTAAGGCAGGATGAAGAACAAGGGCACATTCCAGTAAACATAAAGTTGATGGCAAAGGGGACGGCTAGGTATAGGTTAGGTATCATCCATCTTCACGGAGTGGAAGGGCCGACAAATTTTTCTTAAGCCAGTACCAACCAATTGTCTTTTCAGGAGCTGGTAAAACATTTCGAAGATTTCCAGTGGCCTGCATTATGAGATCCGTAATCTATGCCTCGAAATTTTATGAAATTGGAATGCTTAACGTCCTGAAATGAAATATTGAATTATAATGAATGCCCAAAATGATGGGCTCCGGAACATTGTTGAACACCTGATGTTCTTTAACGTGTACATAAAGCTAAGTCTTTGACGTCTGCCTGCACAAGTAAACATATAGAGTGCCGCTTCTTGTGCGATTCGGTAGTAAAAGCTCTTCGTTAAAATTTCAGTGCGAAAAACTACAAAATGACACAAACGCTAGTGTCCTTGTGTAGTCTTTAGCACTGAACATTTGACACCTACCAACTGGCTCAGTTTACCCTACTTCTAAGATAAATGCTTTGCTAGACGATGCTAAATGACACGGAGAGTAAGGCACACTTAAACACGTGAGTGCCACCAGCAACAATGAATTCTAATTTTGAAATAATGTGCTTGCCGAGCTCACACTGTTAACCTCCTAATACGAGTTTACTTGGTCTACCTGATGCTAGTCATTTATTTGTTCCTAGAAAGCCTTAGAAACAACAATTCTGTGGTGTCCTAATGGTTACCCTTACCTTTTAGGATATGTTAGTTTTCTTTAACAATGGCTGCTTGCTTTTGTCATCGTCCTGCCGTATTTCAACGGACTTCGCCAACCTGATGTTTGATTTTAAGCTTTCAAATACTGTAAATAAACATACGCGGGGTACTAACATCGTAGCTTTAGTCCTAACCACAGTTCCAGAAACGCTAGGCCCACTCCTGTACACTGATAGTTTTAGTGAGCACATTCCACTTCAGCGTACTATCCATAAGCCGGTGACAAGAATAGATGTTATAAATAATAAAGTCGTCTGTAATTACATTAAAGATGGTTTTGACAGCAGGAATGCGGGATTGGTGGCAGTTTTCCATCAGTCATTGCTACAAACTTTTTGATATATTCTGTAGATGACAACTGACTGGCTTTCTAGAATATGATCTTAGTTTACTTATTTACATTTCTCACAATAACAAAAATGCATCAGATCGTCACTACACAGATTACGAAATAAAAAGAAACGGCGTTATGAAATTCCCTAGCATTCGTCCAGTCCGTCCTCCTGTACACGGCATGCTTGAAAGAATATTCAGCTATATGCGCAGCTAAGCATAAATACTTCGCGTATGGCCTTCCTTCCCTTTCACGTTCAAATCCAAGAAGGTGTTAGCAAACCATATCGCCTGATCATGACTGGTTACGTATTTGTCTTCTTAAAGATAATAGTACTCCTTTAACTGATGCACAGAGCTCATGCAAGTACAACTTTCTTTATTCTTTCTTATTAACAAGGATAATCTAAACATACCGATCGCTCCTGAACTATGATTTTTTTTTTTTCAATAAGCATGGCTTTATAGAAAAACCCGTCCTGCGATACGCAGTTGCTTCAGTTTACAGCCGACTGCATTTTTACATGGTAAATAACTTAGAAACTAACAGCATTTTTTTTTTCGATAGCGTTTGATCGCGTTGCCCATTGCCGTAAGTTTTTTTTAAAAATTAAATTCTCTCGGTCTAAACCCTCCTACATTATCTTATATTATGAATTTTTTATCGTATCACCAACAATTTACCTTTATTAGCAAGTGTGTCTCAGCTCGGCTCATATAACTTCGGGGGTTCCCCAGGGCAGTCCTCTTCTGTTTTAGTCTATGTTGACGATCTTTCCACTAATATTTCTCCAAATATTCGGCTCTTCACTGATGATTCAGGAAAAATTCAAGAGGTGCTTAGTTATCCCTACGTGGATGAAACCTCCAAGTTTCTGCCCCATATGTTAGCACCGGTAGAATGCATTGATTGTACACTTTTCTTTTCAATGACAGTGGTAAGCTCCCTGTCAGGATTTGGCAATGCCTGCCATATGCACTCCAACCCAATTTTATTCGTGTGTAAATTTCTTTCTCATAATGAGGGTCCCCTGTGAGTAATCGACCTAGATAAACGTACTCCTTTTGCAGACTCTAGAGGCTGACTGGCGATCCTGAATTCTTGTTCCCTTGTCAGGCTATCGAACATTATGTTTGCCTTCTGCATATTAATCTTCAACCCCACTCTTACACTTTCTCGGTTAAGCATATGTCTTAATGTCAGCATAATTTGGCTGTTATTGATGGCAATTGCTCCGGACTTAGCAAGGTGAGCGAATAGCATGGAAATAACTGACAGTTCCACAGAGGTTACAAGAAAACTTTACTTTTATTCATCTAGAATAATGCAACCAATATAACTGACCAAGCAAAACTTGTTTCAATACATAAAAAGTACTATGGCCAACACACCGTCCTAATCTATAGCAACATATGCAAAACCTTCGCACATAATCATTCGCGATTCCGTGCGACACCATGTATTCATATCCAACAATTACCAGACAAGGCAACATTGCCTGGCATTATCATTTAGAAAACATCTGACTTACTAATTTTGCTTCCCGTCGGACACTCAGAGCCTGTGTAACGGAGAGTGAACGAACATAGCGCGATGTTTCTTCGCGGAGCGTGCCGCATTTATCGTCACGACGAGACACGTACAGCGCGTCGAATGCCCCAGCCACCCCGTGAACTTTCACGATAAAAAAAAACCTGCATCCACACCTCTCGCCAATTAATGCCGAGTGCTAGGCCACGCAAAATTTGAAGTGAAGTGCACGCCACACTTCGAACAAACACGCAAGGAAATAAAACACTCGGATGAAACCACCGTGTTGTAGTGAGCAAGGTCATTCCGCACGACATAATAGCTAGTTTGCAGTCTTGCCAAGTCTTGCGCCAGAATCACTGGTTCATAGGGGTCATCAAGAACAAACTAATAAATTGTGAAATAGAAACAAAATTACCATTTATTGTTTTAGTACAGCGAAAATATTTGAAACGGAATATTTACTCGTATGACAATATTTTGATTAAAAATTTTCGAACATCTTTTTTCACATAGGTTTCCTAGTTTCAGCGCTTGTCTCCCCCTCACCTAGTCACACTCCAATTGTGCACCACTAACTGATATCTGTGACGATAGGTTGTCACGCTTTTCGTTCCAAGCTTCACGACCTATTTAGATGGACCGTGAAAGAAACGCATTCGTACGCAAAGCAAGATTAAACATGTGCGTAAGGAGAGGAACAAAAAAAAGGCCGCATACCTGCTTGCTTCGCTGCAAATGACTTTGAAATACGATAGTCGTCTGCTGCCCCTGATAGGTAACACCCTCTCTTCTCCCCCTTCCACCCCTCACGCTCTTCCCCTCCCCTCTCACTCCTCCCATGATGGATGCAATGGAGGTTTTGCCGAATTCAATTCAGAATTCCCACGTTCGCCCTGCTCTCACGCCATCTGTTAGGACCTTTTATTACTGTTGGCTGAAAGCTGGCTACAGAGCCGCAGCTTCAGTCTGCTTGTTTTAACGCGTAGCGTCTCTTCGACACCATTTCTAACACGCTGATTTTTCATTTACTAGCGTAACACCCTCTCTTATTCTCCTCCCCTCTCACTCCTCCCATGATTCGGTCGTACGACCGAATAGAAAATTTCATTTCAGCTTACGGCTGCTGCTACATCGTCTTCTGAAAAACATTAAATGTTGAAATGGTCACTGAAGCTATACTGCCAGACAGTCCAGTAACCAGAGCTAAGAGCATGCGTTGTATTCAAGGAAACTGCGGCAAAATGTTCATTGAATGCAATGGCGATATTGTGCAGCTTCTAAGAATGCCACAAGAAGGATGATTTATGACAATAATTTCAGCCCGTGCAGAACTGTAATATTTTACATAGGTCCAGAAACATTTGGGATCACATTGTACGCGCTCTTGCATCACTGTGTCTACACATTACGCATTTCACCTCGCTTCGCAAGACACTAAATGTTTTGTACCACCCCAATGATTCTGTTTTCTTGAACTTCCTATGGTACTTTAGCTTTTTACAAAGTAAACTGCGCGATTCCTTAAGAAAACGACGTAGGATAGCGTGCAGGGCGAAACTCTTTGCAGGGAATGAAGGCTTCCAAAGCACATTTTACATTATCATTAAGCATGCTGACTGCTTTGTTGATATCTGCGGCTCGGTACAATTCAGACCAGTCGCCGTTCAGAAAAACATATCAGTGAACAGGCCCGCTCGACACATGAATCGTCTCTACAAAAATTGTGACTTCAAGTGGAACATGCCAATGGTCAATAGGAACTAAACCCCTAACAGCAACAAAAAACTCATTCATACAGAAATTAGACAGAATCTCATGTAAAACATTCCCAGTGGTATTTGGCACCGTGGTAAACTGCGTTAATCCAAGAAATTGGATAAATAAGAACAGCGCATCATAGCGAAGGGATGATAAAGATAGGGATGTCACGCGTGAGGAATCCCAAACAGTAAGTAGGCGGAACATTGACATTGCCAGCTATCAGGATATTATATTTTGCTACATCAATAACTTCAACTAAGTTATGCATATGCTTACAAAACTGCATGCTACTTGTGTTAGGAGGGAAGTAGGCTGCTCAGAGCAACAAATTTCTGCCACTTTTAACAGAAATTCCAGAAAAGAGGAACGCCTTAAAACACTAAGATTGTTCCGCACAGCAATTAGCACACCGCCACCGTATTAAGTGCGTGCATCATATCACATCTATGAACTGTGTATTCCGGTGGAAATTAATTCTTAGACAGTAAGTCGTTGCAAAGCTAAGTTTCAGTTAAGCAGATAACATGGTATGAGCAGGCTAGCACGTTCTCTTAGAAAAAGGAGGATTACATACGTCGACCACGAACACTTTGGTAAAAAACGGCACTTCATGAATGAGATTAGAAAAGAAATTACGTTATTTTGTCGCTGGCGTCCCTGTATGCATCATGCCTGCCGTAAAAACGCCGCAACAGGCAACCCTTCGGCCAAATGTTTTCCCAGTTGATTTTTGGAAGACATTCTCATTCAGTGTGACCCGGAAGGAAGCATAGCTCTCATGCTTCGCTTTGCGCTTTTGGCAGTCCACATCGCTGCTATCAAAACTTTTTTCAGTGTAGCACAGATTTTCTTGCAAGACGTCGAAGGGGCGGCGAACGCCTACCCGGCACAGAAACCAGCGTGCTGGAAATAGTTGCCACAAGCAACGGCTTCGCCCTCGTCTTGGGCCAGAACGAAATTGGTTGTAGGCCTGGACGCACATTTGATTCCCGCAATGGGCTACCCAGGGCCGATTTGACGCTGTGGTTTACGTAACGACGCGAAGCCGGTGGAAAAGACCGATTGACTAAAGGGACGTCCGTGAAGGTGCTGGAGGAGGCCCCTCTTTTCCGTCACCTTGCTGCTGCGCGCATTTATACCATAGCTGTGTGCTCCGGGTCAGGTGCAAGCGAAGGTTGTCGTTGCCCTTCTTCAGATCAAGAACCCCACCTGTAAGTGACGGGATTTTGTCGCACAGGGCCTGCATGACGACACCAAGTTAGCTGCAGGCTCCGTCACAGGCGATGACGTCCTGGTCCAGCGAAGCCCTTACAGCACGCATCTGGAGCTCTGTATTGTCGCACCCGAAGCGTCCAGTACACTGGGAGCACTTGTAAGTGCTCGATCCCGTGGACGTGCATAGCTCGTACTCTTCGTCAACGATGTTCGAGCACTTTCAGTGGAACCGGCAGCCACAATGCCCACAGCAATGGGAAAATTGTTGTCGACCAAAGAACGGCTGCGAGCACAAATCGCGCTTTTCCTTTGAACCCGTCATGGCATGTCAGCAGAAGAAACGGCCGTACATGCACAAAGTTGGCGGAATGGGGGAGCGGGGCAATTAGAATGTGGCCGTGCTCATTGAGTGTGCTGCATCGAATGAGCGCCTTTCGAGTGCCTTTACAATGCCTTGCGTCATCGTTGTGTTACACTGTATTTTCCTGTATATATGTGTCGTAATTTCTTAGTCGATATGTGTTATTAGTCAGGTGACCCTCTTACCCAATGTTGAGCTGTAAGGTATTGTTAATAACAATAATAATATTTAAGCCTAGCTTGAATGCAGTTTTGATCTATAGGAGTACGTGGTGGCAAAAGGTCTTGATTTTTAATGATGTGTACATCGTGTGTACAGAGTGACTGTCAAGAGTGAGAGAAAGGATGCATAGAAAGGCAGGGTGGTTAACCAGAGGTAGTTCTGGTCGGTTACCCTGCACGGGGAGAAGAAAAGAGAGACGAGCGCAAACAAACCGCGTACAGCAGGTATCATGAACACCTGTAGACCGCAAGAGGGTTAGTAGCGCAAATAAATCCTTCTGGCCGTAGCTTCTTTGGGTCAATAATTAAATAATGTGCAGTGGAGACATTGAAAAAACTGGCACAGAGTTGGTTTTTTCCGCTTGTGTATTCACGCAGCTGTATTGAAAGTCTGTCTAGCCAGCAAGAGGCATGGTTGTAAAGTTGTCCATTGTGAACGTAAACGGTACTGGTGGCCGCTCATGACTATAAGTCAGCAGCAAGCGATGTACTTGCTGTAGAAACTAGGGTGTGCGGATAGTATGTTTTGACACCAAATCTAATACAAATCGTATAGCACCGGAAGAGTATCCAATCAGGAGATAATCATTTTTGAATAGCTTTCGCCTAATGAATCGCCATTCTTACTGTCCATCTTCACATACGAGTCCACTCACATGTTAGTACGTTTCTGTAGTTACGAACTGTAGCAAACCACCCTGCTTTTTCTTTTTCTCTGTCCTTACGCTTTACATTACGAACCCGCCGTAGTGGTTTTGGTGTTGTGCTGCTGTGCCCGAGGGCACGGTATCAAATCCCGGTCACGGCGGCCGCATTTCAATGGGGGCGTAATGCAAGAACAACACTCTCGTGCACCGTGCATTCGGCGCCCGTTAAAGAACACCAGGTGGCCAAAATTATTCCGGAGTCCCTCACTATGGCGTGCTTCATAATCAGATTGTGGTTTTGGCACGTAACTCCCCAGAATTTGATTATTTTTTGTACATTATGAAGCATCGGTCATCATAAGTACAACTGGAGCATTCGGAGAAAGCAAGCAATTTGTTCGCACAGTTAGGACCTATTGGTGAATGTGAAAGTGGTTTAGCCTGAAATGTCTGGATCTCTGAGTGAGATATAGCGTGCACCACTACGTGACACCTCTTGTTTTATGTTTACTATGGCCGGTTGGAGGGTACTTAT
Organism: Dermacentor silvarum; assembly: GCF_013339745.2. Lineage (NCBI taxonomy): Eukaryota > Metazoa > Arthropoda > Arachnida > Ixodida > Ixodidae > Dermacentor > Dermacentor silvarum. The sequence continues at coordinate 5,784,223 of NC_051155.1, read as the reverse complement.
TGCACAGCGGGCCACTTGGAGTACTCTAAACTATTGCACAAATATTCGTAGTAACGAATTCTGACTATTCGATTCCAACACCGAATGGAACGGGGCAATATTTGTTTCGTTATTGGAGAGTTTCCATTATTCGCAACCGCTTAGCAGCGACATGCTCTTCTTGTTTCTGTTGCTGATGTTATTCGGGCTGTCTCGTGAGGGACAGTGCGCATCTCCTTTATCATTGCGTCAGTAATTATACAGACTCTTGAGCTGCGTTCGCACCGTCTCCGTTCGCGCTGCTGGCGCCATCGTGGCACCGATGTGCAAGCGTGGCTCGCACGTGGAAGGTTAGAAACTCTTCTTCGGCGGCGTTCCAATCCTCGCTGTAGATGGCGGAATAGGCGACTAAGCAGACAGCGGCCATCTTAAGTCTCGTTCTGATTCTGACAAAGACGTCGAAGAAGACAGCTTCGTGAAGACAGCATCCAAGTGTAAAACGATGTTGCCTACTGTTGTCCAAACAAGATGGCCGCTGAGTAGGAAGCTTGGAAACTCGACGAGAAGGTCGTCAGCGCCCAAGAAAACGTAGCCATCGTTTCCTATTGGCTTAATGTAAGTTACGTTGTGTTTTTTATAGGTTCGCTTGCGCAAATAGTTACAATACATGAATAATATTGTTACGGAGAGTTGTGCAGGAATGACTTTTTTTACAGGAGATGGATGATGGTGACCGCGCAATCAAGCCTAGAAGCACTTCGTCCTCCTCTTCTTTTCAACTGCTTCTTGTATGCTCGTTACATTCCCCCACAAGCAGACGAAGCCCGTGGGGCGAGTTAGGAGGTATCAGTATTGTGAAAACGTTTCAGGCGAGCAACATGAGTCACTTGCGTTCTACTTGATCGCCGGCCATTGCCCAGGAGGCGAGCTATTACATAACAAAGTTCACTCAAACGCTCCAGGACAACATATGGGCCGGAATAGTGGGACAGGAACTTTTGACACAAGGCCCGCTTGCGTTGCGGTGTCCAAAGAAGCACCAAGTCGCCTTTGGTGAACGAAACAGGCCCGTGACGTTCGTCGTAACGGTCCTTTGAACGGTGTTGCGAGGCCAAAGTACGAAGACGGGCTATTCGGCGGGCTTCTTCAGCGAGGCACACAGTCTTTGACACAGAATCGTCGTAGTGCAGAATAAGTTTAAGAAAGTATCGAGAGGGCTGCGCAGTAGCCTTGCATAGAGGAGATAAAATGGGCTGTAGTTCGTGGTTTCATGTTTCGCCGTTTGTATGCATAGGTTATGAAGGGCAGCACGTCGTCCCAGTTCTTATGGTTGGAGGCAACATACAAGGCAAGCATGTTGGTCAGTGTTCGGTTCGTCCTTTCAACGAGGCCATTGGTCTGTTGATGATACGGTGTGGAGTGACGGAACTCAGAAGTGCACAGACGAAGTAGCTCCTCAACGGCGTCCGCAGTGAACTGGCGACCACGGTCACTGATGATAACACGCGGCGGGCCATGACGAAGGACTACGGAACGCAGCAGGAAGAGTGCCACACATGCAGCGGTGGAAGAGGGTATGGCTGCAGTTTCTGCGTAGTGTGAGATGGTCCACGCAAACGATTACCCAACGGTTCTTATTGTTAGATAACGGGAATGGACCTATAAGGTCAATGCCTACTTGCTCGAAAGGTGTACTGGGCGGTGTCAATGGGTGCAGGGGACCTGGTACAGCGGTGGCTGGTCGCTTGTGACGTTGACACGTTTCACAACTAACGACATAGTGTTTGGTTGTCTGGTACATGTTGGGCCAGTAAAATCACTCTTGCGTGCAGTGTAGCGTTCGCACGAAACCGAAATGACCAGATGTCGCATCGTCATGCATGGCGTGTAAGACGTCAGAGCGGAGACTCTCGGGAACAACTAGAAGAAAACGTGCTCCATTCCCGGAGTAATTGCTCTTATAGAGCAACTCATGACGAATGGTGAAGCGACCGCTGCCTTGAGAAGTACGAGCGGCGGCAAACAGCGGATCCAGGTTGAGATCATTGCGTCGCTCTCTCTGAAAGTCTGCCGCGTCGGGGAACGTACGAGTAATGGCAGCGAGATAGTCATCAAAATTCTCAGCTTCGCAGTCGGAAGTCGCAAGAGGAATGCGAGAAAGGCAGTCTGCGTCGGCATGACGATGTCCACTCTTGTATGACACCACGAAGTTGTATTCCTGAAGGCGCAGCGCCCAGCGCGTGAGTCGACCTGAGGGATCACGCAAGCCAACCAGCCAGCATAAAGAGTGATGATCGGTGACTATCTTAAATGGTCTTCCGTAAAGATAACATCGAAATTTCTGCACGGCGAAAACAGCTGCCAGACATTCCTGCTCTGTAACCGTATAATTGCGCTCCGACTTGCTCAGGCAACGGCTGGCATATGTGACGACATTTTCGGCGTTGTTGTGACGTTGTACAAGTACCGCTCCTATTCCGATTCCACTAGCATCGGTGTGCACTTCAGTCGGGCAAGATGGGTCGAAGTGACGCAAGAGGGGTGCTGACGTTAGTATAAACTTCAGTTGCGAGAATGATGCGTCGTCACACTCCGGTGTCCATGTGAAGGCTACATCCTGTCGCAGAATATATGTCAACGGGTGAACAATATCGGCAAATCGGGGTACAAAACGACGAAAATAGGAACACAGACCAATGAAGGATCGAAGTTCTCGTGCTGTCTGTGGTGGTTTCAAGGAGCTGACTGCTTCAATCTTACGGGGATCGGGTCTGACGCCATCCTTGTCGACTAGATGTCCCAGAACCAATGTTTGACGCTCGCCAAACCGACACTTTTTTTAGTTTAAAACTAGTCCAGCTTTCTCGATGCAACTCAGAACAAGACTCAGGGGGGCGTTATGTTCTTCCAACGTACGGCCGAAGATTACAACATCATCCAAGTAACACATGCATATCTCCCACTTTAGGCCACGTAATATTGTATCCATGAATCTTTCAAAGGTGGCGGGAGCATTACAGAGGCCAAAAGGCATAACATTAAATTCAAATAAGCCATCTGGGGTCACGAATGCGGTCCTTTCCTTGTCTTTAGGTTCCATAGGTATTTGCCAATACCCCGATCGTAGATCAAGCGTCGAAAAATAAGAAGAAGCAGCGTGTAAGCAATCGATGACGTCGTCGATTCGCGGTAGTGGGTAGACATCCTTCTTCGTCACAGCGTTTAGGCATCTGTAATCTACGCAGAATCTCCAGGAGCCATCTTTCTTCCAGACGAGGATTACTGGAGCTGCCCATGGGCTGGACGACTCTTGAACAACACCTTTTTTCATCATTTCCTTAACTTGTTCTGCGATAACCTTGCGCTCGGAGGATGACACGCGGTAGGGCTTCTGGCGGATGGCATGTGCGGAGCCGGTATCTATTTTGTGGCGAGCTCGTGATGATGGTAAATCAAGTGGCGCATCTCCGTGAGTAACATCAAATGCAGCAACATGTCGGGACAGGACTTGTACCAGTGCTTGACGCTCAGATGTGCAGAGAGCCTTGCTGATCATACCGAGAATCAGCTCTTCAGAAGGGCGATAATCGCATGGGGAGTAAGCAGAAGCGGGCTCTGCTGTGAGTACTGCTATTGAGCTGCATGAAGCTTCATCGAAAAGGGCAATTTTCATGCCTCGAGGCAGGACTACTGGCGTGGCGGAACAATTCAGCACCCACAATGTTGCAACTCCTCTCGTCATGCACACGACAGAGCAAGGCACAAGTATACATTTTTTAGCGCAGTTAATGCTGAGGGGCCTAATCACGAGGTCTACGGAAGCAGCGTCAACAGTAGTCGCAGAAACACGAACGGGCGTTAGGCACCATGAGGGGGCAAGCACTTCATCAAGCACACTGAGTGTATCCCTTTCTTCGTCACACGAGCTTTGTTCAGAAAGCGCGGGTAAAAGCACCTCGTTCACATGTATTTCACCATTTCCACAGTCCACAGAAGTGCCGCAGTGTTGAAGAAAATCTATGCCGAGAATTACACCATGCGAACAGCGGGCAAGGAGTAAAAACTCCGACACAAACACTTTCCCAGCCAATGTAACACTTACAGCGCAAACACCGAGGGGGTGGAGCCACTCGCCGCCCACTCCACGAAAGGTAACGGCATTGTCCCATGAAAACATAACTTCGTGGCCTAGGCGGTTCTTGAAAGCGAGGCTCATGACAGACACATTCGCACCAGTATCAACTAAAGCAATGGTCGGCAATCCGTTAACTAGCACATTCACTTTGTTTTTGATCATCACAGCAGGCAGAGGTATTTCATCCAAAGTCCGTCTGGCGACCTCACCTCCATCGGCCGCGGATGCTAGTTTCCCGGTGGGGGCGAAGATGCACGGCGCCGAGGGGACGAAGAACGACGAGGGCAGTTAGTTGGTGGTGTCAGGCTGCGGCTGCTGTGGCGAATCGCTGCGTCTGATCTCGCGCGAGAAACGGTCTGTGGGAAGTGAACTGGTCCATGGGTCATGCGATGTACGGGTTCCAGGTGGCGAAAACATCGGCGGTGTCCTTCGTGACTGATGGTGTTGGCGACAGTAACGAGCTATGTGTCCCGTGGAACCGCAGCTGTAGCACACGGGAGGGTCACGGTTCACTGTATACTCTTCAAAACCAATGCTTGCTTTCTGTGGGCGGTAATTGAATTCGTTCTCTTTTGGGTAACTCGCCTCCTGTGTTCGCTGGGATCGGTTGTATTGGTCGTAATTGGGGTCCTGGTAGTAGGGTCGACGTTGCTCTGGTCGCGTCCCGGCATTATAAGTCACGGGGCCTTGGCGATAATACCGTGGCTCTGCCTATCGTGATCGAGCGTCAGAGGGAGCGCCGCTTTCGTAGACAAGTGGTGGCTGTCGAGGCGGGAGTCTTGCAGGCTGAGCTCTTCTCAAACTATTTGACGGATTGTTGAAGCAAGGTCGAGCGACTGGTCGTTATCTATGCTTGCAACGGTCGTAACGTTGGCTAATCTGCCAAACTTCGGCGTAACGCGCCTCGTCTTAAGCTGCTCGAACGTGCGGCAGTGCCGGATGACGCCGGCGACGGAGGCCAGGTTGTCTTTAGCGATCAGAAAGCTATAAACGTCCTCGGCGATTCCTTTTAGGATGTGCCCGACTTTGTCTTCCTCGGACATGCCAGAGTCCACCATTCTGCAGAGTTTTAGCACTTCCTCGATGTAGGTCATGCATGTTTCGCCCGGCACTTGCGCGCATTGTGAAAGCGTCTGCTCGGCCCTTTTCTTTTTCGTCACGGAGTCACCGAAGCGCTCTTTGATTTGCGAAACAAATCTTTCCCATGTTGTGAATGTCTCCTCGTTGTTATCAAACCACACCAACGCGGTATCCGTGAGAAAGAACACAACGTTGGAAAGCTGAGAAGTGCTATTCCACTTGCTGTAGGCGCTCACCCGTTTGTAATGAATGAGCCATTCATCGACGTCTTCGCCCGGTTTTCCAGCGAGGACGTGCATCTCGTAGTTGCTGGACAGAACCGGCAGAGGCTGGGACAGGCCGTTGCTCTTCCGCGTCGCGGGAGATGTCCAACTCCGCTGGGTTCGGTGGAAGTCCAGCAAGGCGGCGGCTTCGACGAAGAACTTGCAGGATAACCTCCGTCTTCGGGCGTCGATTACAATATGTTACAATGCTCGTTACAATATGTTACAATGCTCGTTACAATATGTACTTTTCTTAGGATTTTCCTGCTGGTGCGGATGGCGTCACTTCGCAAAGGTGCCTTCGCTTCGTCTTTCAGGCGCGTTCCATCACTTGGGCCTGAAGCTGTCTATGTAGACTGTCTCCGATGCTGGGCAAAATAGCTGAGAGGCAGTGCAGTCTAGACGCCAGTGTTCTGAGACGCACAACACTAAACCTTGCTTTCAATGTTTCACCTTAGGGCGACACAGTAATATTATTTTTTACATGCACACTCTACCAAAATATCAAATTTTCAGGTATGCCATACAGGATCTACTCGACGCAGGACAAGCGGTTCATGCGCTTTCGCGGGGCCTTTTGCAACCACATTTGTAGCTATTTCTTCTCAGGCTCGGTCTTCAGCAGTTGACGTGACCCCGCTGCGGCTTGTTGCAATCGTATGGCTGCCTTTTGACTATGTGTGCTGAGTGGGCATTTTTTTGCGATTTTCAATTTTAGCGATCTCACTTTCGACGTCCTCAAAAATCTGTCCCTGTGAATGCGTGCGAGGTCAATAAAGTAAAGCTTTGCGTATTCATTCATTAACAAAATGATGTTGCTATGATGCCTTGGTTCTTTATCTCTAGGTACAGATACGTAAAGTTACAATGAAGTAAAATTTTTCGAACCCTCGTATGACAAGCATCAAATTACTTACAGATGTTTTGTGGCACGTGGCCAAAGTTGGCATGAAGCGTACAAAGACGTTACTTGCGTGGCGAAAAGTGAGCGTCATGTCTGGCAGCATCGTATTCCAGCCTCAGTTTCTGTGCACGTGGCGTTACAGCTTGTACCGGGTAGATTTTCTGCACATTTTCTCCGACATAGTGAAGATGTAATGCCTCCTTGCTGCCATCTACAGTGATGTAGGCATGAGAAAATTTTCAAACCCTACATAGCCCAATGTCTTGTTGGCATCCATTGCGTAGAAGTTGAAAGTTGGCAATGGAAGAAAATATAAGCCATTTTTCTGTACTCTTCCGGCGTGTTATTGGTGTTATTGCCTAATATGCGCTACTGATTGAACTGAATGAGTTTACATGGAGTTCTACATCATTTTTTGCCCAAGTGGCGTGTTTTCTAAGGCACAGATTGACTGGAATAGTATAACCAAATTAAATCCATGTTAGGATGTCTCTCTGCAGCTTTCCCTTTCATCGTTGGAAAGACTGAGCGTTACTAAATGTGGTGCGAATTCGCGATTCAATGGAGGCCTCATTGAAGGTGCCACCAAATCTAGAGCTATTGGCGCATCTGGCTACAATTAATGCCATAGCTCGTCTAATCTGCTTCTGCCTTTCTGTGTGAGTGTTTATTAGGTCTGCACTGCAAACATGAATCTGAGCTCTGGCTACATCCTTTACGCATTGCAGTTTTCTCTTGCAATTTATGGTAACCATGCACTTTCAGCCCGTAAGCAATAGTCTTCTGGTGACAAGACTGTTCGTGTCCACTAACTTTTCTTGGGTAGCAGGCACTGGCATGGCATTCTCCAAGCACAGGTTGCTTAAAGCCTTTTGTCAAAACATGGAACTTTGCGTAGACCTCTTGCTTCATGTTTTTAATTTGTCTTTTTTTCTTGCAGACAAGCTGTTCGGCCCTGTGGAGTTTACGCGTCGTGACCTTGCGGCATTGGACATTATGCGGGGCCGGGACAACGGGCTTCCAGACTACAACACAGTGCGCCGTCACCTGGGCTTACCGCCAATCACCAACTGGACACAGATCAACGAGAAACTCGCCCGCACAAACTCGGAGGCGAGTAGGCGTTTCTGTTGGGGAACAGACCAGTCGCTCTAAAGCTGTGCGAATATTGAGGTGCCCGCAGGACAGTGGCCCTTTGGCACCCATTCATTGTTCATTCCCATTGTGAGATGGGAAATGAAGCCCGAAGTTATCCTGCTCATTTCAGCAGAAGAAACTTAGTAGTATTCTTGGCATTTTGGCCATGTGGGTACCCCCCCACGTGACCGTGAGAACAGCCCACCGACAACCTTGTAACAGATTTACAGAGTTCAAAGTGCATCTTATGTGTCGTTGCGAGCGCTTATCTGACACGGCACTCATTCTCATTTGAGCTATTTGCCAACGTGCCACACAGGCGCGCGTAGCAAACATCACATACAGAGCGACATATGGAGGGGTGTAATGGCACGCCACAGGCACCAGCACTCTAGTCACGGCACTGTGGGGAAGATTAACCCGCCCACTTTTTACATTGAAAAATGCTCTTGTCTGCTTGCGCACGGGCAAAAAAAGATTACACTTAGATTTCGTAGCGTCATGCTTCGACCTTTGTATCGATCGCAAGTATTGCCTGCTCGGTTATCGAAGTTTTCGCTTGGCCGGTACAAAACAATATTCAACCTTTTCACAGCTTAAAGCTGCTGTTAGCAGTTAAACCTCTGTATATTGTATGATCAGTATTACCAAATTAAATACTTTGTACGACACAAATGTTCCGATTTATTCGTGGCGGCTGTAAAAAAAAGGAAGGAAAAAGGATAGTGCCCGCTGATTTCATAATAATTATTTAGGAAGCTGGCTAACATCAGCGCAATGCCTCACTCGCAGCTGTTCGACAAGCTTCGCAAGTTGTACCGTGACCAGCTGGACAAGGTGGATCTGTTCGTGGGTGGCATGCTGGAGTCCGACGAAGGCCGGCCTGGCCCGCTTTTTCGCAAAATTATCCGGGAGCAGTTCGAACGCCTCCGGGATGCCGATCGCTTCTGGTTTGAGAACCGGCAAAATGGGTGCGTTATCTTTGGTTTCTTTCTTGCGAAGCATGTCATCTTAATTTACATGGTATACTGGGAGCATGCTTCACAACGAGTGACGAGGGGTGGGGGATCGTGCACTGTCCTTCATGCACGCACAATACGAACGCATGCGGCTGGTCTTTGAGGTGGTCCCAAGTGCATCAAAAATAGGTGATATGTGCACGCAGACAACCACGGTATCGAAGCTTGACCATAAAAGCAGATTATTCAAACTTCCTTTGGCTTTACCCCCTACTTTGTATGTTTGAAAGTGAGTTTGGGCCACAAGGTAGGTGTTGGCCGCTGTCTTGCTGAACAGACAACGTGGGCCACTAGGTATGTTCCCGAATAGACAACTTGCTGCTGTCTGGCCTAGTACACAGCTTAGGCCACTGTACATGAACAGAGAAAAATTCGGCGCTGCTCATGTGAAATGTCCAAATTCTTGGTCAGCCCCCGTAATAATAGTGTCCGGAAAATAGTGGCATATAGCCCTGGAATATATTGAATCGATAGTGCCTCATCCACAAGAGACACTTCCGTGTCGAGCGTGGCTGCTTGATGAATGGCCACTTGATGAATAGCCGTTGCAGCCAAGTTACGACCAGGGTACTAGGGATTCTTATTAGAAGCACAATTAGCAGAACGTCGACCAAAATGGTGTTGTCAAAAGGGTTAGACATTTCGGCTCCCGCTCGGCAGCCTTGTTCACTCAGACTGAACAAGGCTTGTGAGGCGCAGTGGGATGGCACTCAGATCCAGGGACGCACTGTGTGTGCCTTAACCAGACGTTCTTTACAAAAGTACAGAAACAGCCCAACACAGGGCAAGTAAAGAGCACAGGACAGGGCGCCCTGTCCTGTGCTCTTTACTTGTCCTGTGTCGCGCTGTTTCTCTACTTTTCTAATGATGAACCAACCAGCCCCTTTGAACAGGCTGTTAACAGACATTCTTAATTTCTAATGCTATTTTTGTTAGGCACGCAATAAGCGTTGAGGCGCACGTGTTACACTTCACTTCATGTGCTGGACATCAAACATATGCATTCATACTTCATTCACATGTTGGACATAAAATGGTGTAGCAGGATTGTTTACAAGCTAAAATAGAGAAAAATATTTGCCACGTCTTGTGAGAGTTTAGGTCACTTAACACCGTGCTTGGAACGTACGCTAACTCGCTGTGAAAATGTCGTAGTCGTAACCTGCCTTAAAATGCGTAATTTGCGAGAGATCCAAAGGTGGTAAAAAATTGGTCGAATGGAATAAAGAAATGGACCGTATGCACAAATGCCAGAAATATAATCATGGATGCATATTTGAAATTTTCGAACTATCATTACAATTTTGCAAGAGAAGGCAACACTGAAGCATCCTTCCGATGCATCACTGAAATCGGTCTAAGAAAGTGTACTAACAAAGCTGATTTCTTCATTACTGCTAGGAACCGGTTTAAATTCATTCAAATGTAATATTTTTCATGTTGGAACTGAACGCAAACAGAACGTAGGATGCACCAACTGGTCTGGATCCTAACCTGAACCCGGCCAGAATGGTTTCTGTTTCATATCCAGCATACAACGTAGACTCTCATAGTTATATAACATCGTCTAAAAGCAGCCAAATGCGTGTTTCAAAGGACAGATTTCTGTAAATCTGTAGTACTGTCGACTTCCGTTAACTCGAGCTTTGCAGGATGGCAATATTTGGTCAAATTTCCTAAAGGTCGAATTAACAAAAGCTGACAAAAAGCACAAATTCAAAATTTTTTTTATTGCTTGGAGGAAAAAGGAAGTCTTTCCTTTTTCCAATGTCTTTCTTGCTTTTGGGCGCGGCTCAACAAATTTTTGATGGTAGAGCAACGACATATATAAACGCTTCCACAGAGTGACACGTTATGAAACAAAACGGGAGCTTCACTGGTGGGAGCAGCGTTCGCCGCAAGAAGATAAAAATAAAACAGCTTTACGCCTAGGGAAGCAGCAGCACTGTTTGCAGAGTTTCGGCCTTTTTTCGAGTTTTTATTCACCGCTGCACGCACGCTGAGGCACTGATGGAGTTGGAATTAGCTGGTGTACCATGCTTTTGCGTTGGATGTAAACGAGTTTTTTTTTTTTTACGTAGCATTGGATGCTTCCTCGCCGGGTCATTCTTGTGCGTTTGAATTAGGCTAGAAGTCGAATTAGCCGACATCAAACAACGGGTGTCGACTATATATACATATACAAGATAGATATGCTGCCCTGCTACTTTTGAATTCCAGTTCTATCTAGGCCTTTATCATCCTTGTATTATAGGCATATAATGTATTACAAACGGGTATTATATAATTATTTTCTGATTTCCGGTTCGACGTCGCAACATCTTCATGGATTAACATATATCGTTCGCCCACATGTGCCAGACTGATAATGCGCAAATTCGGAGCACTGGTCTTAGTTTTAGACAATGGTGCTTTTCTTGCTGTTTCTATAGTGCTACGCCTTATCTGCCTCGTGTCGAACTCACGACATGTACGCGAATTGTATTTCGCACAGCACACGATGCTATTCTGTAGAAACTGGCGGTATTGGCGTCGTGCGCTACCAATGGCGGCGCTGCAAACGGCGTTCCCGTGACGTCAAAGGGGGGACTCTGCTTTGTCACTGCTACGCTCTGGCTTGAATAGCTACATTTTCATGCGCTTTCTCGTGCTCTGACTGCGTGCTAGCATAGCACGGCACTCTCCAACTACCATCCATATTTTTTTCTAGCGTTAGTTTTATTATTACCAGCACTATGAAGACAACGAATCTTGTATGTTAAGTGTATCTTCCATGTAACCGCCCGATGTGATTGCCCAGTGGCATTGCACTGCTTAGCTCGAAGTCACTGATTCGAGCTCTTCCGTGGCAGCCGCATTTAAATGGGGGCGAATTGCAAACATGCTCATGTGTACTTGGATTTAGGTGCTCGCTAAAGAACCCCAGCTGGTCGAAATTAATCCCGAGTCCTGCACTGCGTGCCTGATATTCATGTGGTGGGTTTGGCGCGTAAACTCTCAGAATTTATTTTTACCATATATTTTTATTTTTCAAATAACCCCATCTCTCGCGGGCAGGGACAAGATCTCGTAACTTAGTCATAAAACATCCCACCGAGCCAGTAAATAAGAATCGTCACGGCTTTGAATATGAAGCACGATCGCAGGGCTCATGCGCAAAATTTTGCGTTGACAAAGCGGCATTGTAGTCGAATGCGAATTTCACATTTTGCTTGTAATACCAGTAACTTGGGGCTCCAAATGTAAAACTTTCTGAGAACAAAAGTCTTGTTATTTTACTGAGAAGCGGTTTACCTTGAACATTAGTGGGGCACCAAGCGCTATTGTTCCCAATTACCAAGCATGATTCGCACTATTCTCTTGCAAATAAATCGCATTACCACTTTATAAAGGAGAAAAAAATTGTATGTTTAGGAATGCTATTTCAGTTCAACGCACTTTCCGACGACCGGAACCCACTCAGAAAACGTTTTATCAGCGTTTATAAAAATATTTTGTTTAAAAAATGCAGAAATGCTTGTAAACATTTCGCCTTTATAGGTCTGCCTCCCCCTCTCCCCTATTTCTTTGTGTTTAGAAGTCCAGCAACTTATTCGGTATAGTTCCCAGCGAACCTAAACTTATCAATTTTCTTGTTTTAGTTTCGAATAGGTATGACACGCTTACAGAGCAAAATATATTGGACATGCTGATCTAAGAAAAGGTTGTCGCTTGTTTTTGTTACACGATAGCAGTAATTATCTGCATTTTCGTTCCTCTAAACTGCTGGTCACAGTGTTTTCCGTCCTGTAAACTGCTGTCGCCAGCAGTCGGCAGACCAAAATAAGAGTCGTGTCGGCCTAGTGTCAATGAGCCTTAAGGCACGACGCCGCCAACACCGCATTGGCTGCGACACTATCGTGACACTGTTTTACTGCTATCGTGTCAAAACAGGGGAGAAATAATTTGCCTGACGCAACAGTGACATAATTCTTTTTTCTTTCTTTCTTTCTTTCTTGAGAAGGGGGGGGGTTACGGGCCAAAACCAGTTCTGATTATGAAATCCTAGGCCACCACGTTCAAGGGGGAGGAACAGGTTTTCACGCTGCATCGATTCACTACTCGAACTCCAAATAAATGTTGCAAATACGCGACCCTGTGCCTAAATGCGAAGTCGTGAGCAGTGAAGTACGTCCAGTATATACGTGAGAGGGGAAACTAAGAGCACATTGCACTCTTTAGCACGACTGAACATTGACAAACTCCGCTCTCGCCCTGAACTCACTTTATGTGGCATTTGTCCAACTTCTCCCGACCAATGAGTATTGCTATTTCGATACTGTGAGAGAGGCACTCCCAAATAGGGCAGATCTTTCTTATATTGAATGCCTGAATAGTGTGATCGCATTGTGGCCCACAGCTCAAACCAAAAACGTGAACGTTTTGCAAAGTTAGCACTAGGACTAGAAGCCGCACAAAAATCTTGTGTAATTGGAAGAGCAGTTTTTACACTCTTTTTACCAGTACAAGATAAAAAAAAGCCCACGTTGTCTGCATATGCAAAAACCACAACCTCATTCAACGGTAATTTAAACCTTTGGAAGAAGAAGAAATAAACTTTATTTAAAGTGCTGGCACTTTGCTTTTAGTGGCCTCAGGTGTCGGCTCAAAGTCCTTGGACTCGGGCGGCATCTTCAGCTTGCCGGACGGCCCAGAGCTGGTCTTCCAGCTCCGAACTTTTCAGGGCCGCCTCCCAGCGACGGCGACGCCGATGGAGAAGGTCCCCGGCGGCCCCAGCAGCTGGGGCAACGGCGGGAACGAGCGAGCTCGAGGCTTCCTTTAATATAGTAACGCCTGCCGTTATGGGCGTGTCGCGAACGGCGGCGGTTTCAGTACCGTTGTTGCCGGAACATTCCCAGAGCATGTGTCGCAGCGTTGCTCTGAGTCCGTACGCTTTACACGCATCAGTCGGATATAAGCTAGGGTAACAGTGGCGTAAGACTGCCGGACTTGGGTAACTGTGTGTTTGTAGTAAGTGTAAGTTTACAGCCTCTTTCCTGTTTAATTTAACGTGCGGTGGTGGGAATTTGCGTCTTTCGATTCTGTAGTGTTGTGTGAGGTCTCTGAAGGTGGTCAAGCGATCGCCCCACAGCCATTGTGATTGTTGTTGTTGCAACATGTCTGTCGTAGTGTTTCGATCCGGCAGATCCAACGCCCCGCATTCGGGGGCGGAGGTGGCGGCCACGTAGTCTGCCACGGCTCGGCGAGTGAGACCTCGAGCCGCAGCGTGGGCCACCTCGTTGCCCACGAGTGGGACGTCGGTGTGTGCCGGGGTCCAGAGGAGGAAGACCGTAGAATTTTGTGACATCGAGTCCCCGTCCTCACAGATTTGGAGTATGTGGGCTGCTTCCCGTGAGACGCGGCCGTGCGCGAAGCTTCGGACTGCTGCCTGCGAGTCGCTGATGACGATCGCAGCGTTCAGCACCGTGGCAAGTGCTAAGGCTATCGCGGCTTCTTCTGCCACCTCCGTGTGTCCCGTGGTCACTGTGGCACTCGCGAGGCATTTGCCCGTGCTGTCTACAACCGCGATCGCATGTGCGCTTTTTACTTCGCCATATCGCGTGGCGTCTACGTACACCGCCCCATTTCTTTACGTACACCGTCTACGTACACTGCCCCAAAATTTTTTTTGAAGGTCACTAGCTCGTTTGTTGCGTCGCCCGACGTGATGCGTCGGATGCATGTTCTTGGGAAGTGGCGGGACGATCAGGCGGTCGCGGACCAAGGCTGGAACCACCATTTTTTCTCCATGCTGAGTGCGGTACGTGATGCCGAGCGACTCGAGGATGCGTCGATCGTTGTTGACTTGGATAATCGTTCGTATTGCGCAACGTCGTGCACCTCAATTAATTCGTAGTGAGTTGTGAAGTCCAAGCTCTAGAAACTTGTCGGTGCTCGCGTTGATTGGAACGCCTACCGCCCTCTTGAAAGCCTTTCGTATCATTCAATCGATTTTCTTTTTTTCTGACCCTATCCACTCGACACCTTTGGAAATTTCTTTCTGTAAGAATGCACATGGAAAGTGGCTCTAAATGCAAGCAGAACAGAAGCGGTGACAATGGTATTCTTGTCTGACTGCTGATAAACGCCTAATCACATCGGAGAGAGGACCGTTGACTATCAGTCTCGTCGAGCCATTAGCTAACATATTATAACACCTCTAAGGAGCTGGGATATAATATTATATGTTCTAGTAATCTAGCTGTATACCATTGCCACCTGCCAATCCCCTCAGTACACGCACTAGCACCAATTTCGCAAAATAAATGTTGGTCTCATAGACCGGCTTCTCATGCCACATATGTTTCATGATTCACATACCACAGATTTTATCGTGACTTGCAAACAGTTAGCTAATACCTTTTGCAAAATGTTATAATCCACATTGCATAAACAAATCGATAGCTATCCACTTTCTGCAATTTAGTCGCATTTTTGCTTTTGGCTGTAAGGACAGTGTGCCCTTCGTACATGTGGCAGATAGGTACCCTACTTCCAAGGCCTCATGGTACAGATGAAGTAATAATAGTGATAAGAAGGAGCGAAAGCACTGATAAAATTCGGCAGTAAGGCTGTCTGTGCCAGGCGTCCTTCCTTTCGCTAACGAATCAATGCATGATATTATTGATATTATTGATATTATTATTGATATTGACTTTATTGATATTAAGGCTTTTATTTGTTTAATCTTAACTATACTGATTGAACTAGGGCAGCAATGCCACAAGTTTTCTGGCAGACGCATCGAAATTCTGTGGCTTAATGTCACGAAATAGTTTTTGGTAATGTTAGAAAAACACTTTAGTCATTAGAGTCGGCTCGTTAACAATGAGTTCAGCATACTCTTGTCTAGTATTTACATTGACAGTACGTGTCGGCGCTCATCACCAGAGACCTGCTGCAGGCTGTTCTGCCATAAAATGCTGCGCTCGCACACGCACTTGAGCAGCTCTATAATTTTCGGTGCCTGTAACTGCACTTTGGTACTATGAATATCATCAACTATATGGATCGGATGCAGACATTCCAGCTCATACAATTCGCCCAGAAGTCTATAGAATTCTTTCTAAGGTTCTTTAAATATAGCGCGTAATTAGAACAGAAGACGACTATTCCTGATAAAAGTGTATCAAGCATTATCAAGCATTTAATATTCAACAGCACCTATATACTGCTTGCATACTGAAACCAGTGCGGCCACAAGTTTCCAGTACGCGCCACTGATGTCCAGCGAGAACCAGCGTGTTTACAGCACATACCAGTGCGGCCCAGCGTCATAGTGGTGAAACCAGCATCTCGTCCAGTGCACCCATCTCTTTTCTAGCGATCACACCAGTGTCCCTGTGAGTCCAACTGACCGCCACCGTCCCCAGTGCGATCCAGTGTCAAAAATGTGCTGGTTTCATACTGGAAGGCACTGGAACACGCTGGTTTTTGCAGTAAGGTAGACAGACGGACGGACGGATGGACGGAGGGACAGACAGACGGACGGACGCAAGGACTGATAGACAGACGGAGGGACGGAGGAAGGGACCGACGGACCGACAGACAGACAGACCAACAAACAAACAGACGACGGAGGGACCGACAGACAGACGAATGGACGGACGGACACAGACAGACAGACGGATGGACGGACGGAATGGACAGATATCGATATAGATACGGCAGGCATTGCCAAATCCTGACTGGTAGCTTACCACTGTCGTTGGAAAGAAAAGTGTAGAATCATTGCATTCTACCGGTGCTGACATCATCATCATCAGCCTATATTTATGTCCACTGCAGGACGAACGCCTCTCCCTGCGATCTCCAATTACCCCTGTCTTGCGCTAGCTGATTCCAACTTATACCTGAAAATTTCTCTTACTTTCATCACCCCACCTAGTTTTCTGCCGTCCTCGAGATGCGCTTCTCTTGACACCAATTCTGTAACTCTAATGGCGCACCGGTTGAATACCCTATGCATTACATGGCCTGCCTAGCTCCATTTCTTTCTCTTAATGTCAGCTAGAATATCGGCTATCCGCGTTTTCTCTCTGATTCATAGTGCTCTCTTTCTGTCTCATAACGTTAGGCCTAACATTTTTTGTTCCATCGCTCTTTGTGCGGTTCTTTAACTTGTTCTCGAGCTTCTTTGTTAACCTCCAAGTTTCTTTAGTAGCTATGCTTTGAGTAGCTACGCTACTCAAAGCGTAGCTACTCAAGAAACTAGCTACTCAAAGCTAGTTTTGAGAGAGCTACTCAAGCATAGCTTTGAGAGAGCTACTCAAAGCGTTCTCTTCTTAATATAACCCATCTACCATATAACAAAATATTGACACACGCATTGAGAACACGTGTAAAGCTGCGCTCAAATTTCGCATTAGGGAGTATCGTAATCATCGGTGATTTTTTTTTTATCGTGATGCAGTCTTAAGAAGTATGGTGCGTGCCTCTTGGTTGAACATTTAACGTTGCCACCGTGGCCACTCACTCAGACACACTTATGTTTTTCTTAAGGGTCACTAGGATTCAGAGTCGCAAAAATTCTTAGCTGGACTCACTCAGACTCACGGGACAGAGTAAGTCTGAGTGAGTCGACTCATGAGTGAGTTTGTTGACCTATGGATCTACTACATTCTTCGGCAGGGATGTCCTGCACAGATCACATAGGCAGTCTAAACTGCACATCGCCACTATTTTGTTCAGGCATAAAGGGGTGCAACACTTCTGATTAAAGTTAACCGACCGAAAATAGCCCATGTTATGTCTTTAGAGAGGTTACGTTTGCTCATGAGTTGCGCCTGTATGCATTTTGCATGCCGACACGCTCTCTAAAACATTTAATAATACCAACTGTATATGCGCCCTCCCAAGGACTTGAGCCTCCAACACAGTTTTATAGGTAAAAAAAAGTTACGTCATCACTTTTGTTTGACATCCAAACACTTGGCTGCAGTACCCAAGATTCTGTCACCTATGGTTTTTTAATGGCAAAACGCAAGGTTACCAAAATTACAGCCTTCGCGCGTCCTTTTTTTTACGCCTTACGTAATTCATCCCCACCAGCATCACACTAAGTAAAATATTGTGAGGTATTTTCTGATACGCTGCATGTTTACACTACAGCGGGCTTTCTTATTAACGATATGAACAGATCTAAGTCCTGATTGAATCGCAGAGACAACGTTTTCTTTAACTGCGCTGCAGAACATCCCATTGCCAGGTCATCCCAATGCAGAACATCCTAATGCCAGCAATAGGCATGGCGTGCAGCAAGGTGAGAGTTGCTTATCTTGATGCAACACAAAATATATTGTCTATCGAGCTGCAGACACTGGTTGAAGCTTCCATGGGATAAACACAGTCACCTACATTTGTCACTCTTTGCACCAAGATATCGAGGTATACTCCCGCCATCTACGTGGCATGCCGAGGCAAAAATGTGAATTTTTGGCATTGACCATTCATTCTAACAGTATATGTCAATCTGCTTTCAGAACTTAAATTTTGAATTTTTCTCTACTCTTATGTTGTATGGCTGTCTGCCTCTCCTACTTTTGTACAGAATGTTCTCGGCAAAAGAAATCGATAGGCATCCGGAAGATCCGCATGTACGACATCATCCTCGCAGCCACGGATATAAGAGCACACGAGATTCAGAAGAACGTTTTCTTCCACGTCAAAGGTGAGGCAGTGACAACTGACTGCTGGTCGTAAGTTTCAATCACTTTCACCTTTTCCTCAGCATCCTCAGCCTACTACATATGTCCACTGCAGGACGAATGTTCCCGTTTCTCTCTTACTCTATTACCTCTTACCCTTACCCACACCTCTTACCCCGCATACAATCATTGATCCTCGTTTCATAATGCAAAAGCAGTCTACTGCACAGCAATGATCACACTTGCAATAGTACTACAGGGTCTAAGTATACTTTCTAATGTAAAAGCCTATAATGAACACATAATGAACAAAGTTGACACCGAGTTGCAGCCATGACATCCCTAGAGGCACATGCGTACATTTTCAAGAAACTCCGATTAACAATTGGTTCAGAATTTACCGCACAGGATAGTAATTTGTAAATGAAACTAACTTAGGCCGACTACCGCCCCATTCTTCGATGCTTCAAGGTGTGCTAGAAAAAGCAATGCTCCCTTCAACAGACATGCAAGACGTCTTCACTCCCTCTGAGCAATCACCATGCAGAATGACAGAGTCAGCTTCATGAGCATGTTAGTTGACAGCTCTGTGCAAAGAACACTGGGGCTGCGAGTCCAAATGCTTTTTATTACTATAATTTTTTTGTTTCTTCTACCACCTTTTATTCCTTTTGACCCTTTCTCCAGCACAGGGTAGCCAGCCAGTACTTGCACTGCCTAACCTCCTTGTATTTTCTTCTCTTTCTGTCTCTCTCTGATAGAAATGCAAAGCACCCTTCTTTGAACATTTCGTCAGATATTATCTTCCCTGTGCTAGAGTATGCTTGAAGCCATTCGTGCTTAGTTGAAATTGGAGAGTGATGTCTTGAAGTTTTAGATATTCTGATAATGCGCTTGAGGTATGGATGTTTACTCCAAATCGCAGTGTAAGGTGTGAGCCAAGGGACCGTAACGGTTAGACCGGTATGGGCATAATGACACTGAAAAGACATTTAACTCCAAGTGATTGATCATTAAGTTAACATTTTTCAACCGGACTAACGGGGCATTTGGAAAAACATGAACTAATACATAATATTAACAAGTTCAAGTTCCATACCAGTCCTATTATTTAAATATCTTGATTGAAAATGTGGAGCAGTTTTATAAATTAGGTTCCGCTGCTTTGCCATACCTCTTACACTTCTGACAACCACAAAAGATGCTGGCCTTCTTCTAGCATCGTGTCGACTCGGACATATATTCCTGATTGCTTTATTATCTTTAAACCATTTTGCTTTGAACCATTTTGTTTCATGAGCGAGCTGTTTAAACAACCAGCGATAAATGAAATGGAACAATTCCTTCTATAATGTAGACATCGTGGCAGCCCAGATGTGACCTGGAATGAATGCGAGACATTGAAAGTAATTTCAATTGCATTCACGAAACAATTGTGTGTATGCCCGGCCGTGGCTCTGACCCAATAATGAGCGTCTTTCACAAGTCTGTTCTTTGTACCCTTACACTCAGGACAAAAATCCTTTGACGCAGAAAAGTTCTCGGGCTTCCCGAATTGTCGCCCATAATAAAAATGAAGACACATTTAAAATGGTACTTTGCCAGAATAATTCTCCATTCTCCACATTAATTCCACAACAATTCCCGTAGCCTTGCACTGCGAACCCTACGGCGGAGTTGCTGGCGGTGTCCACAACGCAGAGCTTACTAAACGTCACGAAGGCGCGCAATTCAAATTTGATTTTGAATGTTAACGTAGACGCCTGCGACGCGCCAAACCTGGAGGCTATCCCTCAACTTGCGTGTGAGTTCACGATGCCCTTTGCTGGCTATAGACCCTTTTGGTGGAGCAGTTTCCCTCTATACAGAATGAGATGGCGGCTTCCAGCGTCGCACCACACGTTTCGCTAACATCGCATTCAGCAGAATGCGGATATGGTTTATTTTGAAATGTGCTTTGGCTCAGCAAAAAAACTAAGTGGTGCTCTCAGTTTTGCAGCGCCAAAACCACATTTCAAGCATGAACCACACTAGCCAACAGTGGTGCTCTTTCTGTCCTCTCTTCTTTACACTAGTTTAGCTGTGCCAGAACCCACATTTCAAGCGGATCGCGTACCCAACGCGTTACCCGAAGAGCGCCGATCGGCCAGTGATCTCCATTGACAGGCGTGCACATCTGGTTTGACCTCATTTGTGCGATGATGCTCCTCCTATACGGCGATATTTCTGTTTGGTTCTCTTTTATTTAAAGCAAGAAACAAAAATCTGGAGAGAACAGAAGCGGGAATATACAGCGAGCATCATCACACAGTGTCGGGAAACGGAATGTGCGCGTTCTTCAATGTGGACCACGATGTGTCAGTGATACGCATTTCTCCTTTTTTGGATATAAAATCCTTCTACCAGTTTCGCTCTGTTTTATCGCGATTCTTCAGTAGCACTTTGCACTCGTTTAATCTTGGCTCATAGGCGACACGTGCTTACTTCGAGCGGGCTTGACAGTGATGAGGAAGATGGCTGCCTTTTTTTGTTAACGAGCATTTATGCTTACCTAACCGCTCATGAAGGCATCATCCCGTTTGCCCGACGTAGACTTTGCCACATGTGAGTGGGATTTCATAAACTACCCCTGTTCGACATTGTACGTGGGGTGCTTTGTGCTTCAATGTGTATTATGGTACCGTTTTACTGCCAATGCGTGCACAGAGGCTAGCAAGCTTTCTGGGAGCCGAGCATACCACGTTTACCCCATACTAATTGGCCCACCTTCAGGTTGTGAGAGGTTTTATGCAAATGTGGTATTACTTCCGGCCTTGAAAGTTTTCTTCCTTCCTATCACTTGTCGGTTGGCTCGCTAATCTTCAGCTTTTTCAGTAACGCCTGCATCACGCTGGGTGCTAGCGACGTGGGCAAATCTGCCTTTTGGAGCGGGGACACATGTGGCGCAAAGCTCGAGTGCATAGTGTGATGGCAGGACTTGGTTAGTCCAGGCCGAATGCACTCAGAAGCGATAGACCCCTTGAAACTCTTAGAATGGTTCGAATTATACAACACCAACTATTTCTTTCCGCGTGGGCAGCATTTCCAGCGAACATGTGAAGGGTGAAAGGTTAGGATGAAGTCCATAAACTGTATTTGATTATCACGGCTAAGTATTCCATGAGTAAACATGAGCGTCATCCCATTACGATCGAACGTATCTAAAACATCTGCTACTGCTTCGTCATAACTCAGATCGCCTCGCTTCAACAGCACAAGGTAGTCGTGTGCATATCTCAATACGTGGACTATATGTTCTGACTCGAGATATTCGCTCAAGGAGCAGTCAGCGTCTGATAAAAAGATATTACTAAGTATTGGCGCTACGCATGAGCCAATTCTGATACTTTGTAGCGCAAAAAACTCAATATAAAGGATAGCAGTGAGAGGCGGAAGTAAAAAAAAAACGAGCACTAAAGCGCTCGTCTTTCCTTTCCTCTAGCCTCCCACTGTTATCTTTTATTTCAAGTTTCTGCGCTGCAAAGTATCATGTTAAGTAGACACCAACTCGCCCAAGAAATTATTTTGAGCCAATGCATGTTCCTTGTTTTTGTACGTACGTTTGGTCTTTAATATCAATAAAGGTGTCATTGAGATTCAAGTAATGACATGAATTTGTCGACACTCAACCCGGTCATCATTCGTATCAATGCAGCCATGCATGGCTACAAACAAGTAAAATCTTGGTTTGAGCTAGTTGCTATTGACCAATACACAAAGCAAACTTTTCGGTACAAATTAAACGAGGACGAAGAACACAAACAACAGGATGGGCACCGTTTGGGTTCTTCGTCCTCATTTAATTTACGGCGTTAAGTTTACTTTAAGGATACAAACAGTCTCTTAAGGCGCTCATAGTAAAAAAGTTCTTCAACGTCGATTGAAAAGCCTGATACAATTGAGCACTGCTGTCACGCAGAAAGGCTATTACCTGACCAGAGTTCTTAGTAGCAAACAGGTCTTTGATGTGCAGCTTCTTCAGGTGCAGAAGTAGGAATTGAAAGATGTGCCGTTGCCACGCGTCTCTTTTGCTTACAATATACGAAAAGGTATTTCACTTTCGTGCATTTTTGCGGCCAAGAACAGAAAGGCTATGCGGTTCAGACTGGACAATGGCATTGGCTGAATTGTGCGGTTGCAGTTTCATGCACAGTGAAACTGATTTGTTCTTCACACGCGGCTTTTTTTTTTTCTTTTTTCTTTTCTTTACTTTCACGGACCTTAAGTGTTTGTGACGGCATCAGGCGCCTTTACAGTGCTCATCCAGTCCTGTTTCTTCGTCCGTATGCCATGTTGTACTTCTTTAGATTTACTAAATATGCCCCAACAAGCCCAGCTACAAGTACTGCTTCGTTAATATTGTGACAGGTTGACATGGGGAAAGGCCCTAGAAGATCGATTCCCATCCGGAAAAATGGTTCATCAGGGATATCAAGGGGTTAAAGACTACCAGCAGGCAGTAGGGCAGGAGTATTGCGTCTCTGGCAGAGGTCACAAACCGCAATGTACAGTCGCACAGAATGGTAGAGAACTGGCCAAAAGAAGCGCCTACGGATGCGATCATACGTTCGTGACACGCCTAGGTGTCCGGCCATTGGTGCATCGTGAAGCTGGCGCAAAACAGTAGAGCGAAGATGCGCAGGAACAACAAGCAAGAGCTCAGCGCCGTCAGGCCGGGCGTTGTAGCGGTGTAAGGTGTCATTGTGGAGCACAAACATCCGTAGGAAAGGGTCAAGGTGTGGTAAGTTGAGACCGTCTATAATAGGCCGCAAAGATGAGTCGCGGCGCTGTTCGTCAGCTATGTGGACGAAGTCTGTAATGGCCAGAACGAAGGTGTCAGGTTCATCTTCCAGTGCATCAGGGGGATCAACCGGGTATCGTGACAAGCAGTCGGCGTCTTGGTGAAGCCGTCCAGATTTGTAGAACACAGAAAATGAGTACTCTTGCAAGCGGAGTGCCCAACGACCAAGGCGACCAGTGGGGTCCTTGAGCGAGAAAAGCCAGCGAACTGCATGGTGGTCTGTAATAACTGAAAAGTGCTTGCCATACAGGTACGGTCAGAATTTTGCGATAGCCCAGACGAGAAATAAGCACTCAAGTTCTGTGATCGAGTAATTTTGCTCCGACGGCAACAGAAGGCAGCTTGCATAGGCGACCACGCAGTGGAGTCCGTGCTGCTGTTATGCAAGGACGGTGCCTATACTGTGGCCACTGGCGTCAGTACGAATGTCCGTGCTGGCTGACGGGTCGAAATGTGCTAGAACAGGTGGGTTCGTTAGGATGGCAACGAGCGATGAAAAGGTGTCCGCTTGTTCACGGCCCCAAGTGAAAACGACGTCCTTCTTCAGTAGGCCAGTGAGAGGGCAGGTCACTTCCGCGAAGTTCTGGACAAAACGACAAAAGTACAAGCACAGGCCAAAAAAACTGCGGACGTCCTTGGCCAACTGTGGAGTAGGGAACTGACTAACCCCGCGGACTTTGTCAGGGTCTGTCTGCACGCCTGCAGCGTCAACAAGGTGGCCGAGTACGCAGATTTGACGGTGCCCAAAGCGACATTTCGACGAGTTAAGCTGAAGACGAGCACGGCAAAAACATCAAGGACGGTGGACAGGCGATTGAGATGGTTTTCAAATGTAGTCGAAAAAACTATAACATCGTCCAGGTAGCAAAGGCATATGGACCACTTGATGCCTCGAAGAAGAGAGTTCATCATGCACTTGAAACTAGCAGGAGCGTTACATAGGCCAAAAGGCATCACTTTAAATTGATAGAGGTCATCAGGAGTCACGAAGGCGGTCTTCTCGCGGTCTTGGTCGTCTACAGCGATTTGCCAGTATCCTGAGCGCAGGTCAATGGAAGAGAAATATCTGGCGCCGTGCAAGCAATCCAGTGTGTCATCATACGCGGGAGAGGATACACATCCTTCTTGGTAATCTGGTTGAGGTGGCGGTAGTCTACACAGAATCTCCAGCTATTGTCCTTTTTCACAAGTACGACGGGCGAAGCTCAAGGACTGCATGAGGGTTCAATTATGCCTTTGCCCAGCATTTTCTCCACTTCCTGTTGGATGACAGCACGCTCCGGAGCTGACACACGGTAAGGCCATCGGAGAATAGGACTCGCATCACCGGTATGAATGCGATGGGTGACGACAGAAGTCTGGCCCAGAGAACGGTCACCAAAGTCAAAGATATCCTGGTAAGAAACCAGTACGCGGTGAATTGCAGCGGACTGTGCTGGAGGGAGGTCTCCTGATATCATGCGGGAGAAGTGGTCGCAGGACAAACCTGACTGCGATGACGGGGGTGAAAAATCGGGTGGAGGTTCTGTGGTCAGGGCAGAAACCGTGTGGCCAGCCAATGGTGTCAGATGAGCGAGTGATATGCCACGAGGAAGAACTTGCGTCGAGTAGCCAAAATTGAGGATGGGAAAAGAGGTGCAGTTGTTTGTAACTGTCACCACCATAAATGGGAGCCCGACGCAACGTGTCATGGCGACCTCAGGAATAGGGCAAGCAACGTAGTCGCCGTCGGGTAGGGGCGGAAAGGCTGAAAGCTGGATGTATATTGCGGCTTGCGGAGGCAGTCGAAGAAACTTGACGGAGTGTAGGCGGGGTGGGCCGGCATCGACGTTGTCGGTGCACGAAGGAAGTTCTAGCTGGAGAAGGCCCGCGGAGCAGTCGATAAGCGCAGCGTGTGTGGACAGAAAGTCGATTCCAAGGATGAGTTCATGGGGGCAGTGTTCTAGAACAGCAAAAAGAAAAGATGTGTGGCGACCAGAAATGGTGATGCGTGCAGTGCAGATTCCAAGTACGGCAGGTGTACTCCCTGCAGCTACTCGGACGCTAGGTGAAGCCACAGGCGTCAGGACTTTCTGGAGGTGGCGCCGGAGGCTCGAGCTCATTACAGAAATTTGTGCACCGGTATCAACAAGAGCTGTAACTGCCACACCATCAACCAGAACTTCAAAAAGGTTGCATCGGGTAGGAGGGACAATCGGAAGATTTTCAGGCCGGGTCATAAATGCAGCGTCACCTCCGGGGGCTGCACTGGCTAGTTTTCCGAGAAACGGTCAAAGGGAGACAGAGAGCGGCGAGGTTGGGGCGAGTGGAACTAACGGCGCTGGGGCGATGGTGAGCGGCTGATCCGGTTTTCCCTAGGAGGACGTTCAGCACTTGAGGCTTCAGGATGGAACGACGGAGCGTATGGTGCATGGTCTGGGCGATTGTAAAGGTTTGGACGATAGGACGTGGGCCAGCGGCTGCGGAATTGGCGGGCGATGTGTCCATTCCTAGAGCATGTGAAGCAGATGGGCCGGTCATCAGGTGTGCGCCAATCGGCTTGATTTCAATAACGTGGCCTGAAGGTCGTGTTCAGTCTTGCAGCAGTGACGACAGGTGCAACCGGGTTGGTAGCAGCATTACCGTTATCAAAGGTGGGTAAAATGCCCATATTTGTGACCTCTTGGTGAACCATGGCCTGAATTAGCAAAATTGTAGCCAGGTTGTGGCTTTGCATACCGTCATGAGGGGTAACAAGTGCCATGGCCTCAAGTTCTCGACGGACGATCCTGGAGACGTTTTCTGAAACTTGTGCTTGCCGAAGCGTGGCTAAACCTTCGTATGAGGACGTGGCAGCCATATTGGGAACTCGGTCGAAGCGGTGAGTGATACGTTGACTTTTGGCCTGCTCAAAACGACGACATTCAGCGATGACCGACTCCACTGTAGAGCAGTTCTTACACAGTAGCAGATTGAATGCGTCATCGGCTATGCCTTTCAGTACGTGTCCCACTTTGTCCGCTTCAGGCATGTCCTTGTCGACCTTGTGGCACAGAGATAACACGTCCTGAATATACGAGATGTACGGCTCTGTGGACGTCTGAGCATGAATTGCGAGTTCCTGCTTGGCTGCTAGTTATTGTTTGATAGGTCTCCCAAATAGATCGCGTAATTTCTGCTTACAGACGTCCCAACTTGTCAGATCTGCCTCATGCGTTTCAAACCAGAGTCGCGCAGTGCCCCGCAAATAGAAAATGAGATTCGCAAGCATTATCGTCGGGTCCCACTTTTTAGTGCGGCCGACGCGCTCATACATTGCCAGCCACTCATCGACGTCCACGCCGCTTGTGCCGTTGAATGTTTCGGGATCACGAGGGTGCACGAGAATTACCGGTGATGGGTCTTGCTCACACTGGGTCGCTTGATCGTTCATTGTGGTGGCAGCAACGCGCCGTCCGCTGCGAAGATTCAGTTCCAGGTGTTGCAGCAAGCTTACCCCGCACGTCCACCAAAGATGTTACGGGGAGAATATATATACAATGGATATATTTACAAGGTAAGGCGCACAACGCTACAGCAATGGTTCAGGAGAGCGCGTGCACACCAGAAAGCCACGCCATCATCGTCGTCCAAGCACCGACCACAGGATCGCCGTTCGTGACAATATAACAACTGGAAAAGCCACAAGGCAAGTTCACCACGTAAAGTGCCTCTTCTATGTGTGACTGGCATTGTGCCTTGCATTTTATGACGAGGCACAATAGGTAAATGCTTTATTACAGCAAAACTGTATATGCCTAGGCGAAATGTCCGTGCCCAGGAGGGCCCTCGGCAGGAGCCAGTGCGCATGCGCGAAAAAAAAAACTTCTTAAGTTTGCACTCGGCCGCAAACAGCGAAACAGCGAAACTAGGTTTGGCTGAGTTTTGCTAGGAAATGCTAAGTGCTTCTAGGCACGGTATTCCGAATCGGCTCGCCGCCAACATGCAGATTCTAGCTTTGCCGCGGTGAGCGGCTTCTTCTTCGGGTGTCCGGATCTTCTCTCGTTGTCCCATGTCAAGGCTACATGTACTCGCCACAGAGTTCACGAGAGTTGTGCTGCCGTCGCGGCGGCTCTGAGTTTTATCTCCCCGATGACATCACGGCCAAGCTGCGCCTCCACACTTGCCGGGGCGTGGCTGGTCGAAACCTGCCGAGCTGTTGCCGGCGCCACCCACGTTTCTCCATTGCGAACGCGGAAAACAGGGAATGCGAGCGGCATCGGCAGCAGCTCTGCGCGTTGCCTCATTGGTGCTGCTACAATTTCTATCTCGATCTCGATCTCATTTTCTCTTTCCCTCTCCAGAGCATTGCGTGCGCTGCGTGCGTGCTCATGTTCCCACTCCTTGACGTCCCATGTCAAGGCAACATGTGCACAGCAGGGAGAGGAGGCGAGGCACACGCCGCTCCGCGAGGTGGTTGCTAGGCAACGCAGTGACGTCGTAGCTCGGCGAGATTTTGTGACATCAGGCGCCACTTTTACGGTTAGCTAGAACAGCTTCGCTGTTAAAAACGAGTTGGAGAAGAGTTAGAAGCAAGAGGACCGATTCGGAATGTCTGGGTCTTTTACCTCGGACAAACGTGTTAGTGACATACATAAACCTCTGCAGCGTTGACGTGGAGTGCGCATGCGCCAAGTGTGAGGGAGCAAGAGGAGAGGGAACGTCCGGCGCGTAATTGCCTGCCTAGTTGATGACGTCATTCCTCTCTGGCAACGGTGCGCGCTCTCGTCATTCTCTCTCCACCATCGTAATGGCACAGTCACATGTCGTGCGTTCTCCCAAGGAGCAGCCCGCGTACGAAGTACGGCGTGGCGAACAGCGCCCGTGTCCATGTCTTCATTGCTCGGTATAAAGGGGCACTTAAAGTGACCCATAATAGCGTAACACAGTTCAGAAACACTTTAATATACCCGTCATCTGGCTTTCCTGATGTCGTCATCGTCACGCCTTTCATGTGGAGCCGTGCTGTTGCATCGTCTCCATTCCAGCTTCGTCTTCCGCCTCTCGTCATTCCGTCGCCTCGCAATTGTCGTCGTACAGTCGCCTGCGATTCGTTTTAATACCACCATTGTGTTTATGTCATAGTCACTCTATTGTCGTCATTCTATGTCTGACTTCGGTATGCCCTGATCATGGTGCCTTTCAGCCTATCCAGTTGTAGTAGTGTGCGGCAGCTGAGCAGTCGTACTCAAAGAAACAGCAGTGGCCGGTGCGTGGTTGCTTATCCGCTGCTGAGCTCATTGTACGTGATGCCGAAGTGACGCATCATGCACTTCCCCCATGATCATCATCTTCATTAATCGGCTTCAGTGACGGAAATCGTCGGAGGCATATCAGTCTGGTGGTTTCGGGGTACGCTGGCTTCTGCGCGGGGTTGATAGAGAGTCGGAAGGTGCTTCATCTGAGGATGTGCGTTGTGGGCAGCTGGTAGTTGCAATTCCTGCCCGTCTGGTGGTGGCGGGTCCAGGGTTGTTGCATCATCAGGAAGAGAAGGTACTACCGTGTCCGAGTCATGGTGCGCCTGCTGGGGTGCGGTAAGGACTTCTGATGACGTACAAAGTCCTTGGTCCCGGGCCGTGTCGAGGCCACCACCCAGGTGTCTAATCCTGCATGCTGGAATTGACTGTGTGAGTGCAAATGGTCAACATGAACGTGCCGGACTGTGTTCTGCGTCTCTACCAGATAGGTCCCGGGGCTCACTAGCCACACCTTCTCTTGCCTGACAGTCTTCACGCATCAATCAATCAATAATTTTATTTCAGCATCAGTGACAATCATGACACTTAGTGGGCACAGACAAAAAGCCATTAATCAGTCTTGCCAGGGTCTGTACCCCCGGGCTTGGCAAACAAGGCACATGATTATTCGAACCAATATGGATAATATACAGAAGACAGTTGTTTTCACTCAGAGGTCATAAATGCGCTAGTTAGGTCCCAGTCAAAAAAAAACAATTGACTCCAATTAGCTTTTCCAATAGGAATCAACTGGGACCAATAAGAACCATTTGGAAAATCCTTACTTCCAACTGGTTATGATTGGGTGAAAGCAGAAACCAATTGGAGTTGCCAATTGAAATGAACTGGACCCAATTGGAATCGATTGGAAAATCCCTAGTTCCAACTGGTTATGATTGAGTCAAAGTGAAACCAATTGAGTCCAATTGGACTTGCCAATTGGAATCAACTGGGCCCATTGGGAAATCCTTACCTCCAATTGGTTACGATTCAGTCAGGGATGTAACCAATCAAGTCCAATTGGACTTGCCAGTTTGAACCAGCTAGGCCCACCTTACATTCCCAACTGAGTCTAATTGGACTACCAATAGGAATAAACTAGCCAGAACGTAACCAACTAGGAAATCATACTTTCAGTTTATGAACCCATTCAAAGAAACTGGAATGAGTTATAAGCTATATATGCATGCAGTACTAAGGCTATAGCAAACCTGTGTCTGACAGCTGGAATCCTATTTAGGTTTGCTTTGTGGGGTGTATATGTGTATTGGTATTGCCCACTGGTGCAATTGGCCATTCCAACAAATTGGTTTCAAACCAATTGGCACCCATTGGGTACAATTGGTCACTTCAACAAAAATCAATTGGTCAAGTTCCAGTTGGTTCAGTTGGTCCAGTTATGTACTAATTTACGATTGGAAATTTTCCAATTGGAGTCAATTGCTTTTTTTGACTGGGGTCGGAAAGGCTGAAGGCACTGATACTGCGATCTTTATGCAAATGCAAACAAGATAAGTGAGTGTGTTACATATGTGTAAATGTAAGACAAATGTAACACATAACTCCCGCGTTGGTCTGCTGTTATCTCCCTTGTTGTCGTGCGTCAACTGCTTGCGAAGGCTCCTCTTAACAGTTTGCACCGGCCTTTTGGCAGCCTCATTGGATTCCGGATGCATGGCGGGTTGTACGTGCATCGGATGCCACAGGCATACAGGAGATCCTCGAGCTCTTGCGATGAAACTGTGGGCCATTATCAGAAATCAGTTGTTCAGGAAATCCGTCAGTAACAAAAGCCTCCGCAAGCGCTCGATAGTCATAGGAAACATTTGGATCTACTTTGAAAACAAGTCAACGCCAAAAAAGAAATGCCCTTTTTTTCAAAGTAAAAAAAATCCACATGCACTTCCTGACAGCAGCGGGCCGGAAACAGTTATGGCTCAAGCGGAGGAGCACTGTTTCGCATCTCTTGGCAAATGCTGCACTTTTTTACTACTCTCTCTATGTCAGCGTCGAGCCTGGTCACCATAGCAGGGCTACGTGTGAGCATCTTCATACGTGACGCCCCAGGCTGTTCTGTGTTGCAATAGTCCCAGCACCGTGTCTTGTAACTTTGTTGGCATAGTAACACTACTTCCCCATGTGATGCATCCTGCTTCCAGCAATAGCTCCGCATGTCTGTTGATACACGTTAAGAGTCTTTGACTTGTGCTGGCCATCCTTGCAGTGCATATTCGGTTGACCTTGCTAAGCCTGCCGTCATACTTGCTGCTTTAGCAACATCCTTAGCTGTCAGAGCCATAGTTTCAAAAACAGCGAGGGTATCTGTCTCATCCATACTGGTCCCACTTGAAATAGGCAATCTGGACAGTGCAGCTGCAACATTTATTTGAGATCCCTTTTGATATCTCAAGTCCTAGCGATAAGAAGCCCAGATTAAAGCCCGTCGTTGCATGCGAGAAGCCCCCAAAGACGGAACCTGCTTCCGTGGCCCTAAAATGCCCATCAATGCTTGATGGTGTGTGAACAATGTGAATTCCCCCCCCCCATATAGGTAGCGATGAAACTTCTTGAGGCCAAAGATTATCGCCAGGGCTTCTCGTTCTATCTGGGCATAGCCACACTCCAATTTGCGATAGAGTTCTGGACGTAAAAGCAGCAGGTTTTTCTATACCATTTGGAAGTATGTGAAAAAGAACCGCGCCAAGCCTATACTGCGATGCATTGCAGCTTAGAGCCAGGGGCTGCTTCGGATCATAGTAAGCAAGTACTGGACTGGTCATGAGCAAGTTCTTAGTTTCTCTAAACGTGAGAGCACACTTCCCTGCCCAATTCCAACGC
Source organism: Dermacentor silvarum (assembly GCF_013339745.2). Classification (NCBI taxonomy): domain Eukaryota; kingdom Metazoa; phylum Arthropoda; class Arachnida; order Ixodida; family Ixodidae; genus Dermacentor; species Dermacentor silvarum. Next base: position 5,753,087 of record NC_051155.1, on the reverse strand, counting down.
TTGCCCTTCTCCAGGAGCTCATAGAGTGGTGCAGCCACGATCGCCAAGTTCGACAGGAACTTGGAGTAGAATGTTACCATTCCAAGGAAAGACTTGAGCTCCGTACCATTCGTGGGCTCAAGTGCATCCTTTATCGCCCTTACTTTCGATCCCAGTGGCTTGATTCCCTCCGCTGAAATTCCATGGCCCTGGTAGCGGACTTCGCTGCAAAAGAACTTGCATTTTTTATGTGCTGCGTCACAGTGTTATCCTGTAACCATGTCAGCACCCTTACCAGCTTTTGCTGACATTCATTCGCACTCGAACCTCTAATGATGACATCAGTAATGCAGCACCCTACTTGAGGAATATGTTTTGAGGAGCCTGTCCATGAGCATGTAGTATGGCAGAAGCACTTGCGTTGCCATGAGCCGCTGGAATTGGTCAAGACCTTGGTGTGTGTTTACAGTTAAAATCTCCTTCGCATCTTTGTTAAGTTCCATTTGTTGGTAAAGGTAGCAAGGTCAAGAACGCAGAATACCTTTGAGCCGGCTAACGTTGCTAACAAGTCTTCTGGCAAAGGAAGAGGGTGATGCTCAGTAAGCAGCACAGGGTTCACTGCAACCTTGTAGTCACCGCACAGCCGCACTTTTGCTCCTCCATCTCTTGGTACCACCACGAAAGGAGTTGCCCAATCGCTTCTGGTGATATTTTTCAACACCCCAGTCCATTCTAAGGGGTTTCGTTCTTCGGACACAGCTTGCCTCAATGCAAAAGGCACGGGACGGGCGTTACAAAATATTGGATTGCTGTTTGGCTTCAAATGAACGTCTGCCTTGTTGCCCGTTATCAACCCAATCTGCGGTGAAAATACGGCCTCAAATTTCATCTTCAGTTCATCCATAGCATTGTATTGCTGTACAGCTTGAATTTCTAGCCAGTTCAGTTTAAAAGCTTTCTCGGTCTGTTGTGACGAAGCAGACATGGCAACTCTCTTCCACTGGCATCTATTATCAGCACAGGTAACAGTTTGATCACTGTGCTCGACTCGCACATTCACCGATCCTACAACCGGCGCCAGTTCCGCTGTGTATGTCCTTAAAAGAACAGTCACTTCCTTGACTGTCAAGTGCGAACCTTGTGCTGAAAAAGCCACTTCGGCTTGACATTGACGGAAGCTCCTGTGTCTGTTTGCATCCTTACGGCTTGTTCTTCCATCCGAACAGCGACATAGTATGCAGACCTATTTATTGTCATACTGTGTATTTATTTCTCTTCATCGGAATCGTCTGCCAAGCTATCGATTGTATTGAGCGCCTTCGTTCTGCCTGTGTGCTGCCTGCACTTTATTCTCAACTCACCTTGCTCACCGCAATTATGGCACTTGTACTCGGGTGTGTGAAGTTTACCGCAACGGAAGCTTTCTAGGGGCTCAGTCTTGATTGGGTAGCTGTCCTTAGCATGCTTGCCTTGCCCCCTTGCCTTGTTGAGTCTGTGGGGAGGCTAGCTCACGATTTAATGCGATTTCTCACGCCTCTTCGAAAACAGCTCACTTTAAGTGTCGGCTCAGCGTAGCCCGGCGACTAGCCTTTCTCTGAGCACTTCGTCGAGAAATTTGCCAAACTCGCAAATTCTGGCCAGGTGCTTCAGCTGGACAATAAATTCTGCTACAGTCTCTTGCTCAAGTTGCACTCTTCGGTTGAATTGGCACCTTTCCGCGATCACGGCCTTTCGGAGACTGCAGTGGGTTTTCAGCAGAGCCGTGACCTCGTCATGTTTTCTGCTGGCTGGGGATTGTGGTATTAGCAGGTTCTTCAATACTTGACACAGTCGAGGTCCTACTACAGTCAGCAATACAGCAATTTTCTTGCCTTCAGGCACATCATTTGCCAAGACTCAAATGTTTCCTAGTAGGAGTCGAAGCTCTCGCTCCTTTCATTAAAAGTATAATTTTGTATCCACCTTCACCAATGCAACGGCCGCCAGGCAGTAGTCGTGTTGAGCAGCAACAGAAGAAGCAAGTGGCGAGCCGCCCCGATCCCATCTTCGTCGCCAGAAAGTGTAGCGTGCGGCAGCTGGGCAGCCGTACTTGACTAAACAGCAGTGGCCTGTGCAGGACAAGAAATCAGCATTGATTCGTTTGAAGCGCTTTTACAGGCAGCGGTTGCTTATCCGCTGCCGATCTCAGCTCACGTGATGCCGACTTGGCGCGTCATGCACTTAATGTTATCACACCATCATTCAAGTTGTCTAAAAGTTTGACTCTCTAGGGATATACTCGTGGTTGTGATGTCGTCATGGTCGTCGCATCGTCGTCACTCCAGCTTTCTCACCATGCCATCGTGGTCACGCCATCTTCATACCCTCATCGTAATCCCATTGCCATATGACTGTTGTCAAGCCAACGCCGGTATTGTGTCCTAGTCATGCACCCATCGTCATTCTAACTTCGTCATCCACCTCTCGCCATGCAGTCATAGTGACGCCCCTAGTCTTCATGCCGTCATACCACCTTCTCCATTGTATTGACAGCAGTCTGTCTTGGTCGTTTTGTCGTCTTAGCTCTGTCATAGTCGCCTTCATGCTCATAGCGGACATTCACAAGCGAGTGCCATAGCATCGTGACCCGATACTGGGGAACAGTGTATGCGCGCATATAGCCGATGCAACAGACATCTCAGAGTCTCAACTCTACTGATTTTAAATATAGTAAGTGTCTTTAGCAATAAGGTGTGTCAGTACATGCTTGAATGCTAATCTCATTACCGCCGACATAATCGTGGGATTGGTTCTGCCGGCACTTTTTTTTTAGTTCCTCAGTGTACGGTGTGCGAACACCGTATGCACTTGTCTGCATCAACAGGGATGGCTCGATCATGTGACTTCCAACATTGGGCGCCCTTCCACGGCTCGCCTTCGCGCTTGCCTCCGCGGTCGCTGCAAATCACCTGACCTCCAACACGCGCGGGGCGAGCGGGCTTGAAGAGCTTAGCACCTGTGACAGCACGGTGGCGTCGACAGGAAAAACACGCCTCGTACTAGAATCTAGAATATAGAATAAATAGTAATCTAGAACATTTAAATAATTAAATAGTAATCTAGAATGTTTAAATAATTAAATAGTAATCTGGAATGCGAGTTTGTGGGACAGGCTTGGCCTTGACTGACTGACTGAATCTAGAATTCAAGTAATCTAGAATATAGATTACTTGAAAAATTCCCAAACAAAAGTAGCCGTAGGCACTTTCGCTAGTCGATATGGCAGTTTGAAAATGATTTTTTTGTGGCGTAATACGACAAAAAAAAAAAAGTCAGCGGACCATCAGTGATTCCTTCAAATCTAACTTATTAACTGCAGCAACAGTATTCTGTCAGTTGAGACTGCTATATTATTTGTTTCTGCGTGTGTTCCTCAAATATTGGCGCTCAGCCAATATGGAAATTCTCAAAGAACTCAGCGGTTATAGAGTGGATCGGGCAGGCGGGAGGGCGAATTAATCGATCACTCAAAGCTCAGGGACGCTGAATATGAAAAATCAGTTCTGTGGAATCCCGCAAGGTGGAGAAATGAAATCATGAAATGGAAAAAAATTGTCACGGAATGTATAGCACGAAGCTAGAAAGTAAACCTGTCAGAAAGAAATCTTCGCAGTTGAATAAACATTCGTCCTGGTCCGCGGAATCCAACCCGGGACTAACGCCTTTCCAGTGTGGTCGCTCTACTATCTTATACCTGGTGGGCTTCCGCACAAGCGATTTGTCATATTTTGTGTCCCTGTACTTGAAGTAGTTCATTATTTCGCCCTTGCACTACGATCTTCTGGCCTCCTGGTTAGCTCATATGGTAGAGTGACCAGGCGTTGGTGGTGATTTACTCGTCAAAAACCATCAGTGGCGAACTCCAGATTAATTTCCACCACCTGGGGTTCTCTAACTTTTCTTCAACTGGGAAGCTTTCGTTCTGAGAAACCTGTATGGGTTTCCTGTGTAGCGTCATAGAACAGTCCGATCGATCAGTTTTTTTTTTCGTTCATGAATAATATATCCAAGGAACATTCTGCAGGAGACTAGTCAGTTAAACATACTGGATAGTTATTGCGCAAGAATAACAAATGGGCAGACTTAAGCTAGGACCCACACACGAGCGCAACCACCAAATAATGTGTTTCAGAAGCACGCCACTATACACTGGGTGTGTTTCTCTCTCTCTCTCTTTAGCTGCACTAATTTTTTGCAAGATTGCCTGTGGCAGACAGCACAATGATAACCCTTGATGTAAATTACTGGATGAGGCGGCCATTACTTCTATGAAAAATCAAAATGCCTAATTAAATAATTAAGGCCAACCTCCATGGAGCGAACTTTCACGACCAATTTCACGTGACAAAAAATCCGGCGCGAAGCGCCGCCTCGTATTCGTCACACCCCACTCCATGCACCTAAGAGCAGGTGATCGCCGCCAACCGTGCAATCAACGCAGCCCGCGAGGAGTCATTGCGGCCAGACGAGATAAGCGACGTTGGCGAATGAAAGCAGAAGGTAAAAATGTGCCTAAACCAATGTTATTGCATGTAACATAAGGCAACTGTCCTGAAAATGTCCGTACATAAGTGTTCGCTGTCAGACGGAACCACCTATTTATATTTAGGCTGCGCTGTTTTCTCTTTTCTCGTTTTTTTTTTTTATACGCTACCGTCGGCATTTAGCCGATGCTAACCCTCGTCTGTGACCCTGTGTGTGCTTACGGCCTGCTCCTCTCGCACGCAGCTGAGTTTTTCTCCCATCTGCTTTTGCCTTTGAGCATGCCCTGCAATCAAGAAAACACGGAAAGCTACTTATGTGACGATGGTCATGGCAATCGTCCGTCAAAACTGTCTTCTTCTGCTGAAACAGAAGTTGCTGCTTAAAAAAAAAAACTCGATAGCAGCCATAGCCGACACTGCAACAGTTGTACACAACCGACTTCTCCAGAGAAAAGAATCCCGGCACGCACCACCTGACAGTCACCTCTGTCTTGCGCCGTGATTTTTCGCCACGTGGAAGCCACGAGGTGTCACACAGGTGACACCGCTGCGTCGCGAGAGCAGGGCAAAGGGCATACAAAAGGCGTGCGTCGAAATGGAAGGTCCCGCACGTTGCTTGCGAGAAGGTTCTCTTCTGTCTCTTAAAGCAGCGAGCCATCCATATGCCGCACCTACGCGATGCTTCAGCTGTTGTTTTTCTCGGATATGCCAATGATCTACACCCTGCATACGTCAATGAAACATCCCTCCAAAACATGGCGGTACGTACGATATCATGTTGCGGGTATGCATGGGCAGAGCATCATCGGGAAGCGAAGCCTCTAATTACATAGTGTAAACAAAACAAGTAGTTGCCCTGTGTTATTCACTAGGACACTGAGGCAGTACAACCAACAGGGAGAAGAAACGGCGCTGGAAACAAGCCTTTGAAGTGAAGGTAGGCCCCGCAGTAGTGAAACGTCAACTACCAAAACTCCCGCCGACGGGCAACCGACGGAAGCCAACCTCTGTGGTCTGATTGGTCCACGCTCTCCGCCGCGCGCAACGACTTTCGGGCGGCGGCGGTTTGCTGAGTGGTGAATATCTGCACAGAGTGATCGGTGGCGAACAGCCACTTTTTGGCTGTCGGGCGGCCACCGAAAATTTGTCGCTTTTTCGCACCATGGAGGTTGGCCTTTAAACAAACTATCTTTAAAAAAATATATATTACTTCACATATTTAATCTATGAATAATTCAATTATGCATTTTGGTTTGACGTAGACGTCAACCAAAAGGAACTGCGACTGCTTTAATGGAACCCCGTTATAGCCTGCGCATGGTAATCGCACACTTCTTTGTTCTTAACAGCCGCCTCATCGAGTAATTTAGATCAAGGGTTAGAATTCTGCTATCTTCCACAGGCAATCTTTAAAGAAATTGGTACAGATAAAAACAAATTGGTGTGGTTTAGCTTTGGTTAACCCTGGTTGATAGCGAAAGCTTCACTGCCCTGGCTATAGGTCCATTGTCGAGCTGTGGCCGGGGTATGGTTTCGCAATGACATACATACATGTTTGCATTGAATAAAGGGTTTATTTATCATTTTTATGCCTATGAGGACACTGCGGTGATCAGTAAAGTAGTGAGACTTGGTTGCAACTCGCAGCCGGGCCCAACTCTACTCAGGCAACAGCGGCAATGTCTCCTTTCAGGGCTCCGTAAAGGCCTAAATATAGTCCGACGTAACGTGAATGTGCGCTCATGTAATGTCACGTTGGTGAGAACAACAGCGGCTATAGTTTGACCGATGGTTCGACGTACTGGCGCCGCCAATGTAACCGGACGCGCGGCCAATGCGCTCTGACGCGCCCGCCGTCTGATGACTCTCGCCCACGTGCCGATAATGTCGGACTATAAACGCACCTTAATGCTCTCTTGTGGTTTGACCTCTAGGTCTCAAGGTGACAATTGTTGAGTCGCCGACGGCTGCCCGAGGTAGCGTAATGAAGCTTTCGCTTCAAAAGTAACAGTGCATTCGAATGACAATGTCAAGTAATTTAATGAATGTCACTTGAGCGCGCAGGCTTTTGGCTTCACGCTCTTTGGCGTATGCTAAAGTGACTGTCAATTTTTTGTTTCGCACTTTTAATATTTAGTTTGAGAATATTTAACATATAAGGCATGCGCTGCGGGTGTTTCGTTTCATATTTGTTTGTGGGCTGTCATACTCAAACATCCGAAGAACAAGATTGTAAATAATGTAAGACAAAGGGGTGTGAGCAACAATAACGTCGGACTATAAATGCGCCTTGATGCTCTCTTGTCATTTGACCTCTAGCTCTCAAGGTGAAAACTGTTGAGTCGCCGACGACTGCCCGAGGTAGCGTAATCATAGGTCGGCGCACTCACTCACGAGTGCACTCACTCACACTCACTCGCACTCATTTCAAAGGCGTGAGTGCGAGTGCGAGTGAGTGCCACTGAGTGTGAGTGCAGGTGAGTGCGAGTGCCAGTGAGTGTGAGTGGTGGTGAGTGCGAGTGCGAGTGAGTGCCACTGAGTGTGAGTGCAGGTGAGTGCGAGTGCCTGTGAGTGTGAGTGGTGGTGAGTGCGAGTGCGAGTGAGTGCCAGTGTGTGTGAGTGCAGGTGACAGGTGAGTGCGAGTGAGTGCCTGTGAGTGTGAGTGGAGGTGAGTGCGAGTGCGAGTGAGTGCCAGTGAGTGTGAGTGCAGGTGAGTGCGAGTGCGAGTGAGTGTCAGTGAGTGTGAGTGGAGGTGAGTGCGAGTACCAGTGAGTGCGGCTGGAAGTGAGTGCGAGTGAGTGCCAGTGACTGTGAGTGGAAGTGAGTGCGAGTGCGCGTGAGTGCCAGTGAGTGTGAGTGGGAGTGAGAGTGAGTGCCAGTGAGTGTGAGTGCGAGTGAGTGCCGGTGAGTGTGAGTGGAGGTGAGTGTGAGTGAGTGCCAGTGAGTGGACGTGAGTGCCAGTGAGTGTGAGTGGAGGTGAGAGCCAATGAGTGTGAGTGGAAGTGAGTGTGAACGTGGTGAGTGCTTGTGAGTGTGAGTGGAGATGAGTGTGAACGTGACTGAGTGCTGAGTGGAGCCGAGTGTGAACGTGACTGAGTGCTGTGAGTGTGAATGGGGTGAGTGCTTCTGGGTGTGTAGAGGTGAGTGTGAACGTGAGTGTGAGTGCAGGTGAGTGTGAACATGAGTGAGTGGTTGTGAGTGGAAGTGAGTGTGAACGTGGTGAGTGCTTGAACAATAAGCAGAGGTGATATCTGTTCACCTTGCTTGCGGAAAAATGGAGGCACGTTGTGTGTACAAGCTCACTAGCAGTGATGACTTATCACACTAGCAGATTGTGCATGCCAAGATAGAAACCACTCACTAAGGTCGTAATAATCCAAGGATCAGGCATGAGTGAGACAATGTATAATGAGATGAGCAGATATATTATATTGCGATAGCAATTATATGGACACTCCAAGAGAACTTCTGCTGTGGTCATGGACGTCGTTGTGAGGTTCTGTATAAAGTCCCAACACGATAAAATCGCCGCAGCGTGCCGGCGGTACGCTGCATGTGCGAGTGCAAGCTTGCGAGGGTCAGCCGACACTTGCTGCTTAATCTCGCGTGCGCGAGGGAAAAGGCGGGGCGGAAGCGCACTGCTTCTGTCGCGCGTCAGGCATTAGGAGGGGGGGGGTGGTCTTGCTCCGGCGGCGGCCGCGTGGGTGTCCTATCTCGAAAGCAATCTGCGACGTGAAAAAAGGGCGCACGCGCGCGCCTCCTATTCAAAGCGATTTGCGACGTGAACAATGTTCAACTAGAGCCGGTTGCTTCATATGCACTGTGTTTTCAACGTTTAGTTCGCTTTGAAGCGAGAGGCGGCACGAAGATCAATTCGCTCACGGCTATAGCTGTGCCTCCTTACTCCAGCGTTCTGACAGCGAGTTTCCACGGTCATCGAGCGAGATGCGTTCATGTTTACCTGTTCGCGCGTGACACCGTGCTTGTCTATTTAGTTAGTAGGCAAATGTGTACAAGTTTATACGGCCCATTAAACTACTACCCTTGCTTCGTATAGCTCTCTACTAATTTGCTATCGCAATCGAAGCTTCGCCTTTCGGGCGAAACTGCGACATTTTCTTTAATACACCAGGGAATGTGTATGGGCTGGAGTGCTGATGGCAGACATATCCAAATCATGACCAGCAAATTTTGCCATGACTTCCACTGAGTGAAGACGTTTAATACCGTGTGA